>NW_010304989.1:0-212 GCF_000700745.2 Antrostomus carolinensis | reverse complement strand
CGTAGGTCTCCCCCAGCACCGGGTTGAAGGGTTTGCTGCCCGCCCGGTAGTAGGTGGATGCGTAGGCAGACACGGCGAAGGCGGCCACGTAGACCTGTCACCACAGGTGACACCATCTGCTCCCACATGTTCCAAGAGCCCCCTGTGTCCTCGAGCTTCCCCATGTCCCCAGAGCCTGCCCAACCCTCAAACTTCCCAAGTCCCCTCATGTC
>NW_010304988.1:0-534 GCF_000700745.2 Antrostomus carolinensis | reverse complement strand
CAGGATAGTATCCTTATAAGATCAAGAAAGATAATGGATTCTCGTTGAGAAGAGAAATGATTAGGGGGAAAAAAGAGAGTATTACTGAAAGATTGTGTATGTTTTCACTTTTCATTGCAAATTTGAGATTCTTTTTTAAAAGAGCTTGGCTGTGTGAAAGAGTAAATGCTCAGTACTCTTTGATAATAGAAACCACTGAGTATGCTATGTGATGGTTTAATTTTG
Organism: Antrostomus carolinensis; assembly: GCF_000700745.2. NCBI lineage: Eukaryota > Metazoa > Chordata > Aves > Caprimulgiformes > Caprimulgidae > Antrostomus > Antrostomus carolinensis. Next base: position 309 of record NW_010304988.1, on the reverse strand, counting down.
AAAAGATTAACTCTGATTTGTTGAAAACATTAGATGGAAGAACAAAGACTACATAAAAATTTGTGTTGTAATTTAAGTATTTACCAAGTGTGGATTACCCTTTTTCTACTGTTTCATTAGTTACATTTGATGAACATTTATCTAATGTTCTTTTTAGAAGCAAACATGAAAAACAAGCTAACAAACCAAACTAGTTGAACAATTTGAATTGTTGGTGCTCTTGGAATTTTATTGGGACTGCTCTTTTTGTGTGAAGAGAAAATTAGAAGGAAAAAAAAGATGTCTACACTAAGACAAAAGATCATTAAG
>NW_010304987.1:0-13689 GCF_000700745.2 Antrostomus carolinensis | reverse complement strand
TTCTATTTTTATTTTTTAAATTCTATTTATATTTTCTTTTATTTATATTTATATTTTTACTTGCGGCTGTGCTGTTGAGAACAATTTGCTGCTCTCCTGCTTGCAGGATCACTTCAGTGTTCATCTCATGTATCATATCTCCTTCTTTTAAATCTACTCCTTTACTCCCACTATTCTAATTTAAGCTGCCTTAATAGCTCGAACAGACTGTTTCACAACCAGTTCCTCCCTGTTGCCCCTTGTCCTGTCACTGGCCACCACTGAGAAGAGTCTGGCCCCATCCTCTTGACACCCGCCCTTTAGATATTGATAAACATTTATAAGGTCCCCTCTCAGTCTTCTCCAGACTAAACAGACTCATGTCCCTCAGCCTTTCCTCCTAAGAGAGATGCTCCAGTGCCCTCATCATCCTTGTAGTCCTCTGCTGGACTGTCTCCAGGAGTTCCTGGTCTTTCTTAAATTGAGGAGCCCAAACTGGACACAACACTCCAGATGTGGCCTCACCAGGGCAGAGTAGAGAAGGAGGAGAACCTCCCTCGACCTGCTGGCCACACTCTTAATGCCCCTCAGGAGACCATTGGCCTTCTTGGCTATGAGGGCACATTGTTGGCTCATGGTTAACCTGTTCACCAGCACTCCTAGGTCCTCCACCGAGCTATTTTCCAGCAGGTATCCCAGAAGCACGTGCTGAAACCTCTGTTGTCCAACAGCCAACTCCCTGCTTCTCCTGGCTGGAGAGGACAAGCAGGCACAGGCAGCTGCCTGCCTGTGGTGGAGAGCATCTTCTTTAGCAAGATGAAATCTGTGCAGCCAAGTCCAGAAGCTGCTCATCTGGAAGCAGGATCAAGAGGTAAATTTGGAAACTTCTAATCTAGAGCAAAAACCTCAAAATCCACAAAATACAGGGGGTTTTTTGGGTTTTTGGGGGGTTTTTTTTTGAGGAAAAACAGAAATTTTGAGATGCAAATCAAGATCAGGTGTGTATTTTTAGTGATCTTTCAGATCTCTACTTTAGTAAAAGTGACTTAGACACCTGTGTGCTTGTAAACCCAACTTTGTACACATTTACTCTTTTGATTAGGGAATATATTGCAATTTAATCTGCTACGATACTCCAGGGTTCCTCATCTGGAGTAAATAAATTCTACAATAGAAAAGCTCATTAAATCCTGCTTGTAAAACAATAGTTTAGGAATAAAAATAATTTAAAAGCTTGCCTTGCTGAGTTAAAATAGTTTTAAAAATGACATTATCTGCTTTGCTGAAGGACGATGCCCCATGTCACCCTGTCCTGTAAGGGCTGGTGCAGGGAGAAGATGTAGTAACTAGTTAGTTGAGACTTCTCCTAGGTGTAAGGCATTTACCTGGCATTAATAATCAGCTTCAGGTGTATCCTTCAGCAGTTGTGCTAATTTTCTGTGCCTTGTGGAAAATGATCAAACTCAAAAATAGGTGCAAGAATGAATTGGAATGTGCTGGCAGTGGGTTGTCAGTGATGGAATATGCCACCAGAAGGGGAAATTGGAGGAAATTAGTAACGTAACTGAAAGTTCCCAGCAAACTACTGACAAAGGCAATGGAAACTTGGTTTCAAATTAATTATTGCAAATAAACATTTGAAATGCTACAGGCCAAGTTAATATTTCAGGATTCTTCCCTATTTATTACTGTGCTTAATTTTCTTACTTAAACATATTTGGGGCCTAGGGCTGTTAAGAATTTAATTTTTGAGGTCCTTTAATGAATTATAAAACATGTTTTAAACAGAAATGAATAACTAATAAATGCCAAAAGTGATTAATTTTCTGAAATGGGGAAAGGCCTTTGTATTTAATTAAAAAAAAATTTACCCTAAATTGTTGGAAAGTAAAAAGAAAGAAAATACAAAAGTGGATCAATGGGAGTTGTGATTAATTAACTGAGTCACAGATCATTTTCCTGTTGCTGTGGCGTGGTTGGGGTGGGCAGGGACCAGCTCGTGGTGTTATGAGGGGTTAAGTCCTACTTGATCACTAGCATCTCCTGCATCCCCTGCAGACTCTCCCAGGTCAGTGTTGTTAAATAAAAAGTCGGTAAAATGATGCTGGTGGTTAAACTGAAAACCCAAAATTGTAGCAAAATGAATAAAAAATTATCATAACTTTATTTTTTTATTATTTTTTTAAGGCAGGAAAATAAATTCCCCTTGGAGGAGTCGTCTGAAGAGGTTGCTGGTTGTGATGCTTCTTTCCAGTTGGGATAAAAAGGTGTGTTAGATGAAAACTTGCAATATCTGAAAATCAGACAGAAGGTAGGCAAGCATAGGAAAAAAAGTAGTTTTAACTTGCCCATGAGAATCAGGCCTGGACAGTTGGATAATAATTTTCTTGTCATAATAATTTTCTTGTTGTTTTTGAAATCAGTAAGAAAATAATGTTGTTTGTGCTACAAATTTTTTAATGTGCTTTAAACATGTAGCAAGTCACACACTGCTACTGACCGTAATGCGTACGTGCTGTTGTAAACAAACAAAACAACCCTTAAACGTATTTTTTTTACTTATAATTTTATTTTTGGCTAAATATCAGCTAAGTTTTCACCCTCTCCTGCTGCAGACTCTGTTCTGTTTAACCTGTGACAGCAACGCTCGGGGTAGAGCCCCAGCAGAGCTCAGCTCAGAGCATCTGAGGAGGCTTTGTGTTGTGTTGATCTTTGTGTGAGTAGTTTATGGTCTGGAGGAAGCTCTAACCTGGGAGAAGACACTTGATTCCTCCTCATTCGGCTGAGGACAGGTCAGTCCATGTGCCCATGTTTGTCCTGCTTCACCTTTTGGGGTTCCTTTGCTTTTGGGAATCATCCTGCTGAGGGGTGGTGTGCTCCATCGCCCGGCGTTGGTGGCATGTTGTTGCTTTTTCTGACGCTCTTTTCTTCTCTAAGTCCCCACCCCGTTTGTCACACCTTTCACACCTCGTCCTGAACCACAGCTTAGCTGGGTGGACAGCAGTTTACTCCATGTACAACTGGTGTAACTAAACTTTTCCTGGAGCAGCTGGAACAAGTCCAGAGGAGGCCACCAGGATGATGCCAGGGCTGGAGCAGCTCTGCTGTGAGGACAGGCTGAGAGAGTTGGGGCTGTTCAGCCTGGAAAAGAGAAGGCTCCGGGGAGATCTTATAGCGGCCTCCCAGTACCTGAAGGGGCTACAAGAAAGCTGGGGAGGGACTTTTCCTAAGGGCAGTTAATGACAAAACAAGGGGAAATGGGTTTAAGCTGAAAGAGGGGAGGTTTAGATGAGATCTTAGGAAGAAGTTCTTCACTGTGAGGGTGGTCAGACACTGGAACAGGTTGGCCAAGGAAGCTGTGGCTGCTCCTCCCTGGAAGTGTTGAAGGCCAGGTTGGATGAGGCTTTGAGCAACCTGGTCTAGTGGAAGGTGTCCCTGCTGCTGGCAGGGGGGTTGGGACTGGGTGATCTTTAAGGTCCCTTCCAATCCTAACCAGTCTATTCTATTCTATGACATCAAGAATACAGGATTTTATAAACGTGTATTTTTCTGACCATTTTAACATGTTTGCTTGTATTTGAGTGAAAAAAAGGAGTTGTAAGAACAGAGAGGTTTTCCTGGTTTAGATGAGCTTCTAATTTAAATTTTGAAGCTGGGGTTTGTGTAATGCTTACAATTATATGAGCCTCTTCTCGACGTGGGGATTTATTTGCGCAGCTTCCTGCGCGTTGAGATGAGAAGACCCATCGTTAATTTTTGTGCCTTGAAACCAAGCTTGGTTTAGATGCTTTCCTCCCAAGGGAAGAGCCATTTTCTAAAAGCACCGTGGTGGTAATCGTTTGGAGTTCAGAGTGAACTAACTGAAATTTCACATGAATCAACTGTGTGCTGTAAATGATTTATGCCCTAGCACATGCCTTCGAATGTCCTTACAAATTACACGGGGCTGAGAACGGGATGATTTGCTGCCAGTGATGCTTTGTAGACTATTCAGCAAAAGTGTTTGCTTGCAGATCTTGTTAGAGGAAGATCCTGCTCATCAGTGGGGTCAATAAAATACAAATCCCTTTGGAATTCTCCTTTCTCGAGTGTGCAAAAGTGCACACACAAGCATGTGCATCTCTGCTATGAGGAGTTACCTCTTAGCAGGGGTTGGGTTTACACCTCCCAGCCACCATTCCTCTTCAGCAGAAGACACAAAACCTTTGAGAAGCAGAAGTGTAGGTCCTCAACAAGGATAGGGATCTGACAAACGTGTCCCTGATAACTGTTTTCCACAGGTGTGAGCGTCACTTGGAGAGAAGTATTATATGGGATGTAAAGATAAAAAGCTGGATGCAATTTAGTGCTTGGATGAAACTAGAAAGGGGAATTTAAAATAAATAATCCAACAACATTTCTTAATGTCTTAGAGGATAAAGTCATCATAAGAAGACATCATTAAAAAAGAAACACTAAAAAATCAGTCTATCAGCTGTGAATTTTTCCAATTTTTGGCAAGTTTCTTTAACCTGTTGTATTTTTTCCCTCATTTTTAAGCTACTATTTACAGAAAAGAGATAAAGTAGTTTTTTGGGTTTTTTTTTCTCTGGGCTTTGAAATTTCCGAAATTCTTTTTACTTTTAAATTCTTTTTCTTCTAAGCCTTTTGAATCGATTTCTGTTTCTTTTCTTATTAATGGAACCATTCATCCAAGAAAACTTTGGAGGAGAGAGATCTAATTTACAGACCTACCCTAGTGAAAAGAAATCAGGTGAACAATCAGCTGGACCATCCAAAGGATTATTACTATTTCAACGTAAGCTATTTAAGAAAATGCCTATGGGGAAATATCTGGAAATGTAATAACTTAATCTTAAATATCATGAAAACAAAGCAAATAACTGAGTATATAGTAGAGACTGAGAACGTCAGCAGAGACAGACGCTCACCCAAGAGGTTTGTTTTAGGCAGAGAGAAAGTTTTTTGTTTTGCTACAATCAAAGCCTGAAAAAAAGACTATCCTGAAGCTTGCCTGGCATGCAGGTTGGTGATTTACTGGGAAAAAAGCTCTTTTTTTTGTTGTTTCTTAGTGCCTTGACACTGTAATACTTGCAGATGATGTGCTTGAAGGCCAGAGGGATGACTGACCACAAAGGTGATGTTGAATTCAATAGTGTTTGCTATGGTAAGAGCCTTAGTTCAGCCAGAAACTCAGAAAACACATGTAAATTCTCTTCAGTTTAAAGATTTCAAATGTCAAAATGCCAAGGATCCTGCACACCCCTCTTTGTTGGTACATTACCTGACATTTTAGAAGTGTGAACCTTTCTATCTGGGTTGTATTTTAAGTATATCAGGAGTTAGATAAGCTCATTACTACTGACCTAAAAGTTTGTTTATTTATTTATTACCTTTAACCAACCATTTTCGTCCTCCCTTTAATTAGCTCTGCCAAGAATGGTTTCTTTTTCTAACTCATCTTGGAGGAGGGACATAAAGCTGAACACATGAGGTGATTTTAGGGATTGAAGAAGAGATGGATGCAGCTGCAGATGGTCTGGGCTGTGCACACTGTGTTTTTGCCGGCTTATGGAGGTGGCCACGGGTGGGACAGACAGGAAGGTGCCCAGATGTTGAGTGTTTTGAAGTCCCTTGTCAAAGCTTCACTGTGGATTGATGAAGGATCCTGAAATAAATGCTTGTTGTAGGATCATGGACGCATTGTGAATCTCTGCTCACTTAATACCTACCCTTGCAACACATCATTTCCCGAGTTGAGCTTGCCCACCCGCCACAAGGGAACGGAGCCAACCAGGGTGAAGTCTGACTTTGTTGTAGAGATGTCAAGAAAACCTGCGCTCTGCCCATTGCCAGGCCTGTGCAGAGCAATTATTCATGCTGGAGACCCAATGCTAGGAGACATGGGCTCAGAGAGAGGGAATGTCTAGTACTGGTAGGACGAGATAATTGTGCTGTAACTTGAATGAAAGGCATTTTTTTTTTCATAACAAAGATAAGACAGGCCATGAAAGACACTTTTTTCCACGAAGGAAGAAGGCGTTATCCTGCTTAAATGATTTAGACAGACTTTATTTTCTAGGAAAACCATGAGTCTCTTCATGGATCATTGTCTCCAAGCCGAGTTGCTCAGTGAGACCTTTCGTCTATGGAAAAGAGACCCAAATAGTGTGAACTGAGCTGGTGACCTTCCACCACTGTAAGTCAGGAGCCATAGAAATGTTTGTCAAGGCTTTGAAAAGAAACGGTTGTACTTGAGATGCTTTTCTAGGAAAAAAAAATCCTCAATCTGAAGCTCTACAACGAGGCTAGATTTTAGCACAGAGCTGCCAGGACACATAGGTTTCTTTTTCCTTTGAAATGAAATATAGAAGTCAGCTGGGGTGTCTGAGCTTTTGGGATATTATAAAGAAAATATTTCAATGCACCTTATTTTATTTTTAATTTGGGTGAGATGAGATGTGCATATAATTAGTTTTCTAGAAACTACATAAATATACTTTTAATACTGGGAGAAAAACGGCTTAAAAAATTTTCTGTATGAGAACTTGGTTTGGTGGCCTCCCATTTGGGGAGTGATATGCACCAGTCTGCAGAGAAAAATCCCCAGGTACCAACTCAACCAACGTATGTGGCCACCAGCCCCAAAGGCATTTCTCCACTAATGGAGACAGGATCTTGGCTGATGTGCATCGTTGTTTGTTCTCGGTCAGATGAAACCCTGGGGTTAGTGCAAAACATATCTCTTAGTTTACTTCTGATAACTTATGACCCTAGACTGGCCAAAAAACAGTCTCTCTTCTGCAGAGATAGTTACCCAAGCTGGGAATTTTTGCTTATCTTCCTTTCCTTCCCCTGTTCTTGCCACCTTTAGAAAGAAGTGGTGTTACCATAGATTGAGCTAACATTAGTGTGGAGCACATATTGCCAGTAAACAAGATTCCTGCTTATCATTTGCAATATTTAATAATTCTGTTGCCTCCAAAACTTTTTTTCCTCTTTTTTTCATAAAGCAGGACAGCATCTCAAAACCACACCCCATAAGGTGTGCTCAACACTACTCCTTTCCTCCTAGTTGGGCACGTTTCCCCACTCACCCAGTGTCTGTGAGCACTTACTCTCCTTCCCATGGACCACATCTGCTTTGCTTAACATCACACGGTTGCCCTGGCAGATGCCATCATAAGGAGGGTGGGAATCCTGCCAGGGATCCTGTCTGATTTCTGCATCTGCTATTTGCCTTCCGAATGCTGCGCGGGGCATCGCATCTATTTCAATGCTGTGAGTTATGGAATGTAAACCTTTCATGAGCAGGGGAGCAATTTAAAGTTGAAACTGCATTAAAATAAGTTCTTCCATAATATTGTAAATTTTTAATAGGGCAGGATTAACCTACAAAGTTCATTTATTCATAGTACCTCAACATGGACAACAGATGATGTGAGAAGATAGGTGTCTTACTCAATCATGACCTAATGCCAGTCTTTAAGTTTCTACTGATCAATAAATATTAGTGGTTTATTGATAGAAATGAAGGAGGTGGGCATGAGTTGAGTTCATCCTGGGGCTGGCATGGTGCTAAAACCCCTCTGCTCTCAGGCATACCAAGCAGGTCTGCTCATGTGAACTGTGTGCTGGGGTTGATTTGATTTGTATGCGAGGCTGCAGCCAGGGAAACCTTGATCAGTTGCCCATGGGATGTCTGGGAAATGTCTTTTTAAGAAAAAAATGATGAAAATGGAGAAAATACACTGCCATATAGAGGGAGTTCTTTTCTATGTGAGATAATGTGATTAATTATTTTTATTTTTCCCCAGAAATGGCTAGACCTAGTTAGAAATTACCTCATTTGGGTTTGTAGGCAAGAATGTCATTTACTTGTATAAATGATCCATAATGTTCATTCCTCCTAAATCATCACATTGATATTAATAAGTTGGCAAATAATGACTCAAAACCTGTGTGGTGACTCTTGACCACTATGTAAGACAACATTCAGAGGAGAATCAGCTGAGCCATCGTTATGTTGTTTTAAAATAGGATGTGACGTGATCAGAGTGGGGTTTTCATTCAAAGACTTGTGGCTGGTTAGATTTGCTTGTCCCTGGAAGAGGTGGATAGAGAAGACACTATCTCAATGCTTGGGTAGATGAGAAGTGTTGCCTGGCTTTTATGAGGAAAAAGCAATCATCTCCTCAGCATATGCTAGCAGGTGGAAATTAATAGTAGATGGAAAAAGAAAAAATAATGAGTAGCTTCTGGTTCCTTGCATGCGAATCATGGGAGTAAAGGAAAAGAATATTTTTGAAACTAATTAGTAAGACTCGTGTTATTCGTAGACTGGAACATCCTGAAGTGGGTATTGTGTATGGAAACCCACTGAGGGTCATGGAGAACTCCTCCCTGGGAGTAGCCATCTGGGAAGGAATTTTTCAACACTGGCAAGGCTTGTCTTGTTAAGTTCCTCTCAATCATATCTTCTTTCAAAATCTTTATCTTACTTCTTTTGGTATTTTTGCCTTTTGGGGCTTTTGTCCACGTACTGAGCACAAATGAGAGTTTCTGTTAGTCAGGTAGCTCTGATCCACAGAGGTAGGAACCACATCTTCCCAACAAACATCAAGCCAGATGAGATTACCTGCTGGTTACCTGCACTGTTTGTCAGGGGTTGCTGGGTATTGTTATTTAAACAATATTTAGCTACTTAAGATATTCAAATTAATCACTCCAGTTTGCATTAGGAAATCTTTTGTAACACCTTTTTTTTCTGGAATTTGTTTTTCAAAGGCTGCACAAGGCTTTGAGGCTTCAAAGAGCTCATGGGAGCTAAAGGGTCTCCTTCCTTCAAAGCCTTACTGCTGCTTTAGGTTCACCTTCCATAAATCCCCATACCCAAGGGGAAATGTAGGGGATTGTAGGGAATGTCTTCTTCTGTAGGTGGCTGAGTCCCTGCAAACAGTTTTGTGCTCAACTGAGAAGATTCCTTCTTTCCAGCAGTTATTTACTTAGTTCCTTGTTTATGAGGGAAACATAAAAACGCTTTCTGCACTTCAAGTCATTCTGGTCCCGCTCTAAATTCTATGCTTAAGGATGTTTTTAATTAAAGATTGACTATGGCATAAAGTGTAGGTTAATTAAATACCAATCTATTCCTGTATAAAATACGTATAAAGAGGCTTTGACTCAGACAATAAAATGAGTCTCCAGGAGGAGATACCCCTCTCACACACCGTGCAGCTGAAGAATGACTTCCCAGACACTTTTCCCCAGTGTATTTACCACTCCAAACACTAAAGCACATGTATAAAAACTCGGTTGATGGGAACAAAGCCCTGCTCTGGCCTGTTCCTGCTCTTCAGAAGAGATTTCACAGAGAATTCTCCATTGATTTCAATCATAGAATCATAGAATTTTTTGGTTGGAAAAGACCTTTGAGATCACTGAGTCCAACTGTACCTGTCCACCACTAAACCATGTCTCTGAGGATCCTCACTTTGTTATGGTGATGTTGGTATAATCAGACAAAACTCTAGTTGAGGGAAGAATAGCTCTGAAGTGCTGTAGTAATTTTTTTCAAAGATTTTTGACAAGGTCCCTCATAGAGTCAATGCCATGAGGGGCATCAAATGAAGCCAGAATGTCCAAAGTTAATAAAAAAGAGATGACTTGTCATGAAACAAGCTGTTAAACTGTAGATGGCCTTATAGGATATCGTATATGCTTAAATTTAGCTGAGCTCCAGGGAGGAGAGGAGTTTTGAAGGGCTTGAAAGAGGAGTCCAGCGTGGGAGAAACCTTCTGTGATTGTCCCATTGTCCCCTTCCTGTGGTCCTCCCCACATGAGGGAACATTTTGGGGCTCAGCAGGATGTTGGTCTGATGCTCTCCAGCTGTTCTTCTGGGGTATGACTACGTCTGTTTCACAGTGTGGTGGCAATGAAAACCTAGATGTTACCACTGAAATTTCAGGAGGATGACTGGAGTCTGTGGTCCTCCACTGGTGGTTAGATGGGGAGTCTTGAGAAAGGAGACCTTAATCCTAAAGGTTACACAGTGAATCAAGGGCAGAGTTTCTCTTCTAATTGGATCTACTTCTTAAGAGGACCTTAGAAGAATGACTTCATATGCTCACTGCTCTCTATGCTCTGTAGTACTTCAGCAGTGTTGCTTGGTGAAAAACAACAATGGTGAAGAACAAAGTTGTCCTATTTCAGAGTAATGCCTTGAAGGTGAAGTGGTTTTGGGTTTTTTGGGTTTTTTTTTTTAAAGAAAAAGAAAATCCTTTATTTTAACATTGTTAAGAACTTTTTTGTTGAACATTCTTATGTTTAGCCCTTGTAAGCTGGATTCTAGACATGTCAATTTTATTTAAAAAGAAAATGAGTCGTATGATTTTGAAATATTTTAATTTAAAAATACTTGCTCTATTAAAAATACTGTTGTTCTTTTATTTCCCATAAAACCTCCTGAATCAAAGCTTTCCTCAATAGCGAGTCTTTTAGAGATGTCCATCTCCTCCTTTAGAAAGCTGGTTTACATTACTGCACCACTGTCCCTCTAACCAGCTTGAGGCACCAGGTCAGCATGGCAGGACCTCTTAGTATTTTTTCAGTTTTGCAGAAGGAGAAACATGAGCTAAAAGGATGTGAAGAACTTGCCCAGGGTCCAGCAGCACGTTGCCATGCTGGAACAAGAGGTGGAAACCACAATACTGCTCCAGGCCGTGCTGCTGCCTCCTCCCATCGTGGTTCCCCAGGCTCAGTGATTTCTACACTTGTGTGTCAGCCCATGTCCTGCTTCCCAGCTTGGTGGGTTTTCTAATTATCTCTGAAGGTGCTTCTCTGTTTTTCTTTGTATTCCTTCTTATCTCTTCTTTTTGTCTTTGAAATTGTCATCTCAACTTTTATATTTTCTCCTTCCTTTTTCATTTTGTCTTTGCTCTCTGATACCCAGTTCAGGGCGAGGTGACTCTTTCTACACCAGCTTTGAGCCGGCAAACCAGGGAGAGGTGAAGTCCTCAGATCCTAAAGACACTGCGTGGCTTCTTGTTGATATTGTGCCTGACACGGGCACATCAGGTACGAGTTGCAGAAGTGAAGTTGCAAGTTAATTGTTCGTGTTGCTGAGAGGCCCAGGTTCGTCGCTGTCATTACACTAATTTTTATACTGTCTGAGTGACCTTCATATCATATTAACAATTTTATATTATGTTAGCAAATTGCTCAGTGAGAGCTGCTAGTCTGATTGCATTCTGAAGGTCATTAATATGATATGAAAATCTTATTGTATTCTCTGCTTTCATATTTTATTAGTGATATGGAAAGCAATAAAGAGGCTGATTTTTGCTGGGAGGTTCCCCAGGGAAACAAGCTCTACAGCAGTGGTGTCCCACATTGGCTCCTAATCCAATCTCAATGGGAAGTTCAATTTCCTCATCATTAATTATTTAGCTGTATTTAACTGCTGTAAATTCTCAGATTAATTTTTTTTTTTTAAAAAAACTGTTGAGTTTGGTGACCTCTAAAGGCACTGGTATTAACCAATGCAATATGAAATACAGTTGCTTAATGCAAATAGAAGGTAACTCTTCCACGAGGATTTGCACAAAGGCATAATAACGGCAAATTTAATTTTTCTGCTATAACAGTGAAGGCTTATTGTATTATCATCTTTGGTGTAATTCAGGATTGTAAAATGAAGGATGAAGGTGACTGTGGCTGAGACATTCCCTTAAGGTGAACCTGGGTCAGACCATCCCAGGAGGTGACTCTGGGGTAGTCCCCAGGACACACTGCCGGTGACCAGTCAGTTCCCTTCCATGAACTTCATGGTGTGTTTGGCTGCTGATCCACTGCACCAGCACAGGCGAAAGTTAAAGTCATCCACATCTTGCTTTGGGCTCCTAAAATTTTATTCCTCAGGTAATGTAGAGTAGTCAAGTCCTAAAGTGTGTGAGCGATAGGTAGAAGGTCAAGTCAAGTCAAGATCAACAGAGCCAAGCGTGGAGGCAATAACCTTTGAGCAGTTTTTCTCTGTTGTTTAAGCACAATGAAGCTTTAGTCTTGAAGAAAGTCAGTTAGAAACAACAAAGACTTTAACAGAAAAGAAAGGTCATCACCTGCAAAGAGAAATGATTTTTGGAGTTAACAACGCACCGTATTGGAATGATTTCAGTGGAGAGCGTGACCGCTGTTGAGCGGCAGCAGTTAGGTGCTGTAGGATTTAACTCGCCCTTAAAAATGCCATATAACAGCAATTTATCAAATGTTACCACCAACAACATTGAGTTATAATATAATAGATTCCAAATGTTGTTTTTTACCATGTTTGTGCCAGCTAGTATGTTTTAATATTTGATTTTATGCTCTTTTCTTGCCACAATACGAGGCCGCTTTGAGTTCATCAGCTTCAACGACATGATGACTGCAGCACAGGTGACCTGTAGCACCTCAGATCCTGGGAATATGCTTCCAAAATAAATTTATAATTGGTTTATTTGATGGCAAGGAAAGATTCCTGCAGCATGGGGAAAATCCTGGTGGGTTTCTGTGCTGCTCCAGGCAGCACTTCAGCAAGCAGCAGGCAGAATGGATTCTATCGTTCAAGGGAAATCAGGGATGAGGGGTATGGTCTGAATTTCTAGCAAGAGGCACTTTTGTGGTGGCAACAAGCCTGCCCGAGGTATTCAAACACATCTGATTACTTCGTTTCAAATAAATAAAAACTAAGTGGCACTTCCAAGGTTGTTAAAAGATTTCTCAGAGCGATGAGTGAGTTATAAAGCTCAAAACCCCAACTGAAAGAACGTTAGATGCAGCTGAGGACCTGACTTGGATTTTGTCTGCATGTCTGCACCAAAATGATTTAAAATTGTTAATTTATTTTTTTTTGGCCTGTGGCAGGGAATGAAGTAACAGCATCACATGGAGAGAGCAGGTCCTGCATCACTGTGCAGTGCTGCTGGCAGCGCTGTAGATGGCAACGCTCCACCGGTGCTGTGTGGGACCTGAGCACTGTGCACCCCAGAACTGCAGTGTACCCCAGCATCATGCACCCCAGCACCACCATGTAGCCTGACATCATGCACCCCAGCACTGCCAGAGCACCCCAGCACCTCTGTGCACCCCAGCACCGCCGTTTACCCTGACATCATGCACCCCAGCACTGCCAGGGCACCCCAGCATCATGCACCCCAGCACTGCTGGTGCACCCCTACATCACCTACCCCAGCACCACCAGTGCACCCTGACATCATGCACCTCAGCACCACTGGTGCACCTCTACATCATGCACCCCAGCACTGCCAGCACACCCCTACATCATGCACTCCAGCACTGTGTACCCCAACATCATGCACTCCAGCATTGCTGGTGCACCCCTACATCATCTACCCCAGCACCATGCAACCCAGCACCACTGGTGCACCCCAATACCATGCACCCCAGCACTTCCAGCCCACCCCTACGTCATACACCCCAACACCATGCACCCCAGCACTACCAGTGCACCCCTACATCATGCACCCCGGCACTGTACACCCCAGCACTGCTGGTGCACCCCACTGCCCACCCCTCCCACAGCTGTTCCCTCACAGAGGGCTCCACTCTGAATTGCTTATGTAGAGAGATGGGGGTGGCCTCTGCCCCCCATGCTGTGGTGTGGCTGTTGCTGCTGGGTGGGGGGAGCACTGGGGACACCCCGGTCTGGGCACA
>NW_010304986.1:303-570 GCF_000700745.2 Antrostomus carolinensis | reverse complement strand
ATGCCGGTGCTGGAGGCATGATGCCATGGCCGAAGGTGTGATGCCAATGCCAAAGGCACAGTGCTGGTGCCAGAGGTGTGATGCCGGTGCTGAAAGGGTGATGCTGGTGCCGAAGATTCGGTGCTGAAGGCGTGATGCCATTGCCAAAGCTGCAATCCTGGTGCTCAAGGTGTGATGCTGGTGCCAAAGGCACGATGCCGGTGTCAAAAGCATGATGCTCGTGCTGAAGATGCGATGCCGGTGCTGAAGGCACAATGCCATTGCCAA
>NW_010304986.1:0-247 GCF_000700745.2 Antrostomus carolinensis | reverse complement strand
GTGCCAAAGGTGTGATGCCGGTGCCGCTCACCATCTGGTGATGCCGCAGCCCAGGCGATTCCCCCTCAGCCTTCGTGACCACCGAGCTGCCGGCCACAGGCGATGTCCATCCCTGAAATCCAGCTGCTGCTTTGCCACCGGGGCTGCCACGGAGCCACCACGCCGCTGTGCCGGGCTGTGCCAGGCTCTTCCGGGGCTGCTGCTTGGGGACCTTCAGGTGGTGCTTTTCCTCCGGGTGTTTTTAGTT
>NW_010304985.1:13327-14751 GCF_000700745.2 Antrostomus carolinensis | reverse complement strand
GATTTGAGCCTGAGAAGAAGGGAGGAGTGGGTGCGGGGAAGGTGTTGTAAGATGCGGTTGTTATGTCTCACTGTGCTACTTGGATGAATGGCAACAAATTAAATTGATTTTTCTTCTCCAAGTTGAGTCTGTTTTGCCTGTGACCATAACTGGTGAATGAGTCGTCCCTGTCCTAATCCAAATCCGTGTCCCTTTGTTGTGATTCCCTTCCTATCTCACTGGGTGGGGGAGTGAGTGCAGGACCACATGGTCCCACTGTGGGTCAAACCTCCGCACTGGTTTTTGGCTGTTTTGCTGACACTTGCATTGGCAGCCTTCAACAGCTCAGCAGTTACAATGTCTGTTCCTGCGGCTATCCCACTTCTGACTACTTCACTGCTCTTCTCACTTTTCTTCTTTGCAAAGATTAAGCAGAACCAATAGATCAAATAGCATAGCTATAAGGACCTTTCAAGTTGGTGATGTCAATATATTTTGTACTTTATTAAAAAAATACATGATCAACATTATTGGGCCAAGGCCCAGCTTATCACATTTGTATGCATGGCTAATATATCCATATTTACGCTCTTTTTTGGAGGTCTGCTTTCTTCAAAGACAGTTCCCAAACCCAGCTTCCATCTTCATGGGACGTAAGGATACAACTTCTGAAAACTATCCCATGTACACTAACATGCATTGTTACACAGTCAGATTTAAAATCCTTGGTTGCAGCAGGCAGTTGTATGAAGCCTGAAGGGCCAACACAGGCCATCAAATTTGTTCTGTGGATTTCCATGGATTAGCAGATGTTTGGATGGGAGCTTACTGCATCCTTTGCTTCTCCTGCCGTCACTGCTGCCATAGCCACTGCTTCTCTCTGGCCACTGATGTTCCAAAAAGCAAGCCAGAATGACGTGGGACATACATGACTAGCAAACCACTCGCAGCACTATCTGCTCTCTCTTCTCCCAGTGGTTCTGACTTTAACTGAATTTGGATGGAGACACTGTGTGCTCAGATCAGTTACCAGAGCATAACAGGTTACTGTGCAGCCGCTGATCTGTGGTAACTGCTCATTCTGAGCTTGTGGCAAGTGCAAAAGAAACAGGGGTATGAAACTAAAAAATTGTGCATCCTACAGGCTGCAACTCCATAGTTGTGCTGTGGTCACACACACAAAAACTGAAGCGCTTCTGTCTGCAGTTCTTGTCATCCAACTCCAGGCAATTGCTCACTGCAAGAGCTTTTCAGATATAATAATATTTTTATTAATTCTTCTTAACTTCTTTTACTCACTTTTCCTAACTGTCCAAAGCCAGTAAAACAGACAGGCTTTCTGAACCAAACTGGCGAGAAGCTCCAGCAAGCTCGGTCTCATGGTACCGCTGTGCCTAGCATCTTCTGCCCAGGCCAGCTCAAACATCACCTATTCCCTGTGCAGG
>NW_010304985.1:0-13173 GCF_000700745.2 Antrostomus carolinensis | reverse complement strand
GGAATGCAGCAGAACTGTGAGGTGAAGCATAAATGAGAGGACATATTCTGCCTCCATTGCTGGATGAATTTGAAGAGTAGCCCTGCAAAAAGAGCATATTCTACCTGCTCAGTACCAAGGGGATCAAGTACCACGGTATATTCCCTGGAGGAAATGGTTGCAGTTTCTTGGCTATAAGCATGTGAACAGAGCTGTGCTTTCTGTTCCACTATCAAGACTATTATCTATAAAACTGTACATTCCTTTAATTAAATAGCAAAGAATGTGTTCGCTTAATTCTACTTTCCATTGCAAGAACATAAGATAATGGAAATGATGGATTCTGGTGTCTGCCAGCTCCCTGATACCCCTGTGTTTTAGAAACTAGGCAATTAGAGCATTCATGTGGTAATTCTGCCATTATACTTTTCACATTAATATGATAATTTCTTCTGAATTGTTTAGTCAAATTAATTGCATTGGGCCTTATTTCGGGTATACCAAGCATCCTTCTGAAGAGAGTTATTAAACTACCAATTTTTATCTCACTTAAGATTTGCCTTAATAACAACATTCAGGAAAGCTGGTTCATGATCTGATATGGTGATAGCTCCAATTTTTATGTGTTGTGTTGTCAGGCAGCTTGTGAGATAATAGAAAAGATCTACTCTTGGCTAGGGAGAGGATGAGATGTGAAGTTTTCTCTGCTGGAGTGCATATGCCTTCAGACATCAAGGCTTTTAATATTTTCCATAGAAGAGAATGGAAATGGGACATTTTATCACCTGGGGTGCTGCCTGCTCCCTACTGCTTTGCCTGCCCAGCAGCTCCCCAGGGCAGGAGCAAAAGTGTTCAGATCAGAGGCCAGAAGCGGGGTGTACTCCTGGCTATGGCTGTGGGCATCCACTGACAGTAGATAGATGCCAGGACAAAAAATAAACAATAACTGTTTTTCTTGGGAACTTTGTAATGACAACAATCCTCAGTAAAGAAGCTCTATCCTGGGCAATTATAAACCAAGCACCTGCAGTAGATGTTTCTTTACTCTTTAAAGACTCCGACCTTCAAATCTATCTTCTTGTCCAGCATGGCATGGAAATAAACTGTAATCATTGTAGTACTGCCAGTCTATATTACAATGACTCTCTTGATATAAGATGAGATAGATGTCTAGTTACAAAATGGGAATCTCCTAAAATACACATTCAATTTCTTTGTCATTAGTCTACAGCAACATGAGGTGGTTATGCATGACAAGTTCAGAGGCAGATGCTGCACAGGCTGCACAGAACTGGTCAGGGAGCAGCAGTGAGAAAGACATGGCTGTCTCCTGCAGATGTGAAAGACGTCTCTGAACAATGTCAGATATGAACAATGTCAGATATGAATTTGTAAGGGTGACACTTTTATTTATTTGTATTGGGTGATTATCCACTTGTGAGAAATACAGGCCAAGACTTGGGTCTGGGAAAACTAATTATGTCTGGAATGTCTTGATAAAAAATAAAGGCAGATTATGTTCCTTGGGTCAAAATCTGTTAGTATGAGTATGAAATTATGAGGTTCTTGGTTCTTTACTGCTTAGAGTAGTGAAATAATGACTCTTTGCATCCAGAGACAATTTATTGATTAGGCTGGTAGTACTTCTACAAAATATTTTACGTGTCTTGTCCATTACCTCAGCCAAAAGGCTGTTATCACAAGCTCTGTAGTAGAGAACTCCCCATGGTTTGCCTTCTTGTTTCTAAAAGATCACTCGGTTCTCTTGGACTGCTGAGACTACGAAAAATGGAAAAAAAGTGGGAGATCATGCTTTTAAAGGCAAAGTACATGCTGAAGGAAAATTCATTGTCATGTGCTGTCAGCTTCAGCCAAAGTACTGCTTCATATATATGAGGAGGCAAAATATTTGGGTACACACTAGGGGCTGTGTACCCACGAAACTTCCACTTCAAATTCCAGCCAAATCTCCTCTGACTGGCTTGTTGGGTGGCTAAATAACCACCAAACAGAGAAATTAAGTCACCCAAGACATTAATCAGCAAAGTTAAAATGTTGGGAGTTTTGACCTTATTTTTAATTGAGTAATTCATGTTTTAAGTTTCTTGCCCAATAGTTACTCTGAATATTTTAAAATGTAGTTTAGATTTGAATCATGAACTCTTAGCCTACAGTTGAGTTACATTGGTGATCATCATCGCTGACTATCTGCCTCTGGTCAAATTTCTTTTATTGAGCTATTTTTTATTTATTCTCAGAGGATGTGCTGCACAGTATGACACATACCCGCCTGTGTGGCATGGTCTCAACTTCATTCATTAGGCTTGTTGAAAAGTAGGACTTTGTACCTCCTATCCACAACAAAAAAAGGGATAGAATTTGTGATGCCTCTTGCACCATTTGATCTTGACCAAGGGCTCCTTCTTCTCCCATGAAGAGACCTACACTATAGTGTGAGTGGTGGCATTGGGAGATCCACTCACAGAAGATGTATCACAGCTGATCTGACTTGTAAAAAGTCCATATGCCCAGTCCAGAGTTTCTCAGCTGCAGGCAGCTATCCCCTCAACAGCAACAACGCAGTACAGCCCCTTCAAAACCAATGGTCTGGAACCCACATTGGTAGAGATGGCAAGTCTACTATGCACCACTGTCCTCGGGGTTTCCCTTCCTATTAACTGATAATGTCTGCGCTGCTTACATGGTCTGACGTGTATTTAAATTGCTATTGACAATGGCATGCTGAGAGAGACATTTATTAGAGCATAAAAGGGAGGCATGGAGAAGAAACTGGGGACAAAGCAAGTTAGTAAATAAATAAATATAAACATGCTTAGTCAGAACATTCATCTGTCATATTGATTGCTTTTAAGATAAGAAACTATATATTAAGAAGCTTCTATGATACTATAAGGTTATAGCCTAGCCAGAGACTAATACTATGACTTTAAAAATCCATTGTAAAGAGTGGTGCTACAGTAGCAGGGGAGAGGTGAGAAGTGATAGCCTCAAGAGGGGCCTGTTGCCCCGCTTTTCAGAGGATTGAATCAGCATCAAGGTGACTCAAGGCATTTTCTACTCCCAGGCCCTTCAGCCTGGTGCATCCTTTGCAGTACTGGAAGGAAGAAAAGAAGAGGGATTTCTACCCATATCTGTCATCTCAGCAGTTAGGCCAATTGTGTCTAGATTTTTTTATTTCAAGGCAGAATAACTAATTATTAAATTGGCTTTGTGAAGGTGCAGTCCAAGCTGCAGCTTCATGATTGCTTGATGCCCATCAAAGCTGGGGCTCTTGCAACAGGAGTTATCCCCTCCTCTCTCATCTTTCAGCTCATGCCTTCCCTTTCCCCTCTGCTGGCACTAGCACCCCTGCAGCCATGCCAAGAGCTGGAGAAGGGAACTGATGCAACTGGAAGTGCAGTGGGTTTTGCTGGTAAGCTTTCAGCTGGGGCAACGCACCTCTCTGATTCTCCCTGCTGCTGCACCCAGCTGGAGTGGGAGAAATGGCCGGGAGTGGGAAGAAGAGTGTGGGGCCATCTCCCCCAAGGGGCTTAAAACAATTGTGATTCACAGCCCAGAGCTTTCCAGGGAGGACAAATAGGCCTCAGGAAAAAGAAATGTGTGTGCCAGCTTTAGGTTAAATTCCCTTTTCTATCACAGACTCCTACCTGACTTTGAACAGGTCATTTTAATCTCTTTCTGCCTTAGATTTCCCTCTCCAAAATGAAGACAGAGCAGTACTTTTATCTTTCAGAACAAACACATTAGAGATTTTGAGGTGCTGAGGTGTCCAGGTACTCTGGGAATAGGGGCACAGAAAGACTTTTGATAGGTCTGCAAATATTTTTAAAGTGCTTCTGCTTCAAGCTTCCCTTTTTAATTGCCTTAATTGTAGACAGTGTTTGTACAGCACATCTAAGTTCTTTGTAGCTTAACATTTTGTAAATATCCATGCTTTTGGCAAATCATTGGTGTAACTGAATTCCAGATAATAGAATTCAAGGTATAAATATGACATACATGGTAAAGGGTGGAAAGGGTTTTTCAGGCTTTAAAAACGTTTCCAGTGTGTTTCAAGTTTCAGTAACTTTTAGTGGCATCACTCAACAACAGCGTGAGCAAGCATGCCATGCTGAAAACACCAGCTGTGGTCTATTTTGCATACACTTACCTTTCTATCAGTTGTACCATACCAATACTCACTCCTCAGCCTGATCTGAGATTAATGCAAACTCATCAGACCTGACATTGTCATCTTTTTCCAACAGAGCTAATGTATGGTTTTGTTTATGACCAGACCCATCACTTACAGGTCTTCAGACTAATAAACTTGCTTTAATACAGAGCAGACACTGTGGCTGTTTTGACCACAACCATTTTTCCAGAAATGGATGATAGTACTGCATCAATACTGTCCTTGTGGTCTTCTTTCTAGTCTAAAAAGCTCTTCTCACAGAGTAATATTTGAAATGTTTATCCCTAGAAAAAATTTACTTGGTGTAGCCATAACAAGTGGTAGAATATCCTTTTTGCCTCAGAATTTGAGATTAGAATGTCTATATTTATAGCTAAAGGAGGATACCACTAGAAATAAATATTTACTAAGGTGGTGATATTATTACAAGGGCAGATCTTAATTCAAGAAGGAAAAAGTCAGTCTTATATTTACAAAACTCAAATGAGATATTACAGACTAGTTATTCTGGGATACATCTGTCCAACTCTGGAAATCTGATTTTAAAGGGCCGATGACCAGAAAGCACAAGCACCAGCACTCTTTACAAATAAGGTCCCTGAAAGATGCTGGGACCAGGGGCATTCAAAGGCATCGGTCTGTTTCTGAAACCATGTCTCTCCATTTTCTCTCCAGCTTTACCACATACTTTTCTTCTTGACCTTGGAAACACACTTCATTTCTCCCCATTTAAGTTCCTGCATTTAGAAAATGAGGATTAAGAACATAGGTACAAAGCTGCTCTAAGTTTATTGATATTTGCAGCTTTCAGAGTGCTAATGGGTGGCACCATATGAAGACAAAGAGTTCTTTACATTTTACTGAAGTGATTCATTTTTCAGCTGGCCACAATGTTGTACTGGAAATTTTCAATGAGTGCGGACTCGCCAATTTGAAGAAACAACTGATTTAACTAAATGGCTTTTCAAAGGCATCTAAAGAAAGTGGTTCAAGCCCATCACAGAGATAAACTTGTATCAGGCTGAGTGCCTCGTATTGATTAAGCTTATGTCAGCAAGGAATCAACTTGCTAATTCCATGAAAGGCACTTTTAAACTGAAATAAGAGTGTCTACATAGGGGGGTAGTTTAATATTGGCACTTTTTTTCCCCAATAAGACAAGCCTTTAAGTCCCATATCCCCAGTGCTGTGCATTTCAAAGGGAAAAAAAAAAGAAAAAAAAGAAAAAAAAAGTAAGAGAAGTGGCATAGAAGACATGGCAGAACCAATTAGGTTTAAGATATATCCTGTTCTTGGCACTCTGAGTGCTACACCATCTCAGAATTAGGTTTGCTATGATTTGAAGCATCTTTTAAGTCTGCTGCTATTTAACACATTATGGGGGAACACAGTTCTGTCACAGTTTTTTAAGGGCTCAAAGATGCTGACTGGCGTATCCCAGAGATGTGGGTCCAAGGCTGTGGTTCCATGGCAGCCTAACTTCTACTGCAGATGAACTACAACTATAAAGTCTTTGTATCATGCAACCTGGAAGCCACAAATACACCATTTGTAAGAAGGAGGGAAAACTGCCTCCCAAAGCAGTTCAGTAAACCCTTCTGCTTGTTGCGGCAGTCGTGTAGACCAGGTTTAGGATGAGCTGCTGCTAGCCCTTCTCTGCCAAAAGGAGGACCCAGACCTCCAACTCTTAATTGCCATTACATATGTCCTTGGAAAGATGTATGTGTAGGCACCGTGCACTGTATCACAGACTTTAAGCAAAGATTTCAATCAGAATTTGCATTTTTTAAAAGTCACGATGTATTCAACGAAGGTATACAATTGTAAAAAAGTATGTAAACAGAAATATGGCTTTGCAGAAATACTAACTTTTTCCATCTGTCCAGCTATAATAAATGGCAGAACAACACACAATGCCCAAAGGAATCACATTAGCAAAGTGCTTTCTGAATTTTAACTATTATTTCAACATTAATTGATAACAACACCTAGGTAGAGGGTAGATAACGCATCTCTTCCCTTCCCATCCCTTTCTATTGCTTTTTATTCAGTGTTCATATTTTTGTGTATATCCTTCCTCATTAATTAAAGAGCTTTCAAAGCTGAAGCATAAACAAGTCCTCATCTCCTTCACTTTCTTGGTAGAGTCCATAAGGGTGGAATTTCCCTTCCTTTCCAAGGGTGTGACTGGACCTTGCTTCCAATGGTCTGACTACCAGAGATTCAAAGTGGGAAAAACAGGTGTTTTCCTGTGAAAATACAGAAGTATGTAAGCATGCCAGAATCTTCTGGATGTTACCGGTTTAGACAGCCAGTTGTTGCACTAGCTGTGTCTCCTGCATATGGGCTGATTCCTGCCCAGCAGACTTGAGGCTGCGCGTGTTACCACAGTGGTATCCTGGTGTCATGGAGCAGTGGCTGCTGTGACCAGCCATCCCTGGCATGACTTGGATCAGTCCGGTGTGAGATTCTGAGGCAAGGAAGAAAAACTTGATAGACACTATATTCAGCATGTGGCCAGTTGAAGGGAACAATAGAGCTGGGACACTGACATAACATGGCTTGTCCTGCTGGTCTTCAGTGCTGGGAACTCTGCAATAGTTTTCCTAATGTCAGCAATACCATATGAAAGTACACAGAATTACAATAACCATCCCTGCAGATGGTAAATGTGTGGCTTTCCACAGATAAGTTCAAATCCAGTAAAAATTACGCAACTGTGTTAGTCACTATGGAAAACAGAGACGTCATGAAATCCAAGAGCAGAGTCCAGATGCACAGATGTCCAATAGCTTAATGTTCTGACAGGGATACTAGGGGAGGAAAGGCTTGAACACTTTGCAGTTGGGCCATATGTTGTGACTGTGTAGGTGAGCTATACCAAATTACCACCTGTGACAACAGGGAATGAAACTTCATCATCCTTAAGGTAACATTCACTCTGAGATTTTTCTGAAGTGCTTCTTCTTCTACTTGAAGACTGTGGGATCAGGCTAAGGATGGTTTATCTGGGGCCCACTGAGACATGTGATACACACCTAGAGGTCCCGCAGTGTCCAGCAGTCACAATGCAGCCAGGCTCAGAGAGTCAGGGAAATGCCAACTAGAAAAGTCAGCTGCAGAACTGTGGGAAGGTCTAGAACACTAATCCTGTCTATCCTTAAGACAATTCTTTTCACACAGACAGCCCAAAGTTTCTGAAAAGTATTTACTTCAAAATCCAGCTGACCCCTCCTGTTTGAAGAATGTATTTAGGGGAGAAGTGCTTACAAGCAGATCCTAGTGGCACATTCCTTTCAGTTTTGCAGGGCAGTTTGCCTCTGTTTACATTGGTTAAATATTCAAAGCTGTCCTTACAAAGTAAAGCAAAAGCCCAAAAGATTTTTTCTAAAGTGAAAGTTGAAATTGTCCTTTGATACGTACCAAGCCACATTCAACAGAGAAAGGCAGATGCAGGCTGTGAACTACTCCTTGCTCTGATCTCATCCTGCTCACTCTCTCAGTAACATTCATGGAAAATACATGCACACCTAAAAGACACAGAACAACAGCTTTCCTCCACTCTATGCCCCCACCTCGCACACATACCTTTTCAATTTGTGTATCTTGAAATACTAATGCAGAAATTACTATCTGAATCTCATTTACATCAGTGGAAATGGGGAGTAATTTCACTAAAAGGAACATACTTAAAGCATGGCAAAAGCAGTGTGAGACCAGAAGTAAAAGCTCATCGTGTAATTTCTCCTTGCATCACAGCCATGTGAAGCTCTACTCGCTTGCCTTGCATCCGTGAAATCAGCAGGTCTGCTCCTGGGAGTAAGGATTGCCGGCTCAGGCCTTTAAATCAGCCTCTCTGTATTTGAAGAACAAGAGAGAGTCTGTGTTTTCAGGCACTGTATGTAACTGTAGAAGAACTCACTGAATAGGGAAATAAAAAGAGAGCAAAAATGTTCGCATTCTCTCTGAACAAAATGAGCTGTGATCTGCAATTGCCCTTTTAAGAGTGGTGACTTTTTCTTGTTCTCCGGAAAACTTCTGGCAGCAGCAGCCATGCTGCAGCCCCTGCGCCTCTCACCCCAGCGCAGAACATGTCAGGGAAGGCAGGCAACATACGGCTTTAATTTGCAAGGGATCATCTACATTTCTTCTGAAGAGAAAAGAAAACCAAATCAAATCTCCACATACTCAATCTATCTTGAATAAACAGTATTAAGGGAAAAATGCTGTGGGTATTGGGAGGAAGAGATTCTTTGTAGTCTGCTTTGACTGCTCATACCATTTCTCCTCATGCCTCTTTAAAGCATATAAAATCACTGTAATGGGGGGCTGACTTACACGAGTGCTAGTCAAAGATTGCTCTTTATTCCTAGCCCACGCTACACGCTAAGAGTTTGGGTTATAATAGGTGTCACATAGCAGGACTAAATTACCATTGCCTTCAGTGGCTAGAGCTGCGTTTCCATTCTATTTCTCTTATTCCCACAACCCCCAAATACAAATAAAAGCACAATTTTTACCTAAATTGACAATCGTGGACTAATACAGACAATTAATAAAAGGCACGTATAAAGGCATGTGGGATGAATCTGAGGGTAAAATGACCTGAGCAACCTGATGGTAAGAGAATTACTTGGTATCTTGTCAAATGCCTGTTAATAACAACTGCCTCTGCACCAAAAGACTTTCTGAGCACTTGGCTGTACAGCCTTGAGACCCTTTGCTGCAGTAAGTATTCTGGCTGCTGACTGCACCATGGCCTAGGGTTCATGTTCAGCTCCTACTGATTTTCTTTGCCAATCGCTGCATGTGTTTGTTATTTTTGTCAGCACCGGCATACTTCCAAGAGCCTTCTAGATGTTCCAATAAATAGTCAATATCCAAGGTAGGCTTTTGAAATTTAAGGATTTTGGTTTTCTGGCAAGACTAAACCCATGGCCCTGGGGCAGATAACTATGCCTTCAGCATATTGCAACATGAAAAATATCTTACGATGCAAATATAAAAGCTGCTTGAGAGTCTTGTCCAGATAATTTCTCTCCAGAATTTTGGTCTCTAGATGTGTGTCTCAATTTCTAAGGTCAAGCAACTTAGTTTAAAGAGTTTGTATTACCTGGATTAAGGATTTTATCACAAAAAATATATGGTGGCAATGTAAGGGGGTACCCTGTTTCATCTTACAATTTGAGATGTATGACACTGAAATCACCTCTCCTTCATTTCACTGCATTTACACTCTTTGTACTGACTCTCCAGCAAGCCTCCTTGTCTGTGCATCGTGAGGACTTGGTGTAATGTAGACTGCCAGAGCTAAAGAGAGAGGTGTCGAAATGGGACCTACCTGTACTGTCTCATCTGGAACCCCCGAGGCCACCCTGAGAGGTTTCAGGAATGCAATACACACATTGCTGCCCATCACAGATTACGTACTTGAATCCTCCTCTCTACCAAGCTATCAAAAATTCATTTTCTCCATACAGAACTAATGCCCCTACCTCCCCCAAAAAATTAACTGTTCTTATCAGCCAAGATTCTTGCTCAATATGAGTCAAAAATCATTCAGCTTTTAACTTGCCACACTGTATTATGATGATCATACTTTTAACCCCTTATTTGACATTTAAATAATGAAATCTTGAATCAGCTAAAAAGCTAATTATCTGAGCATGACTTTTGTTTTCATTTGGTGGACAAACATACATTTATGTTATCATCTGTGTTTAGATTTTATTCATTTGGGTGGTCACTAGCCTTACTACAAATATAATTTGTGCCTGTATTGCATTCTCTGAATGTAACATAGACATGTGAGATAAAGTGGAATAATTTCCTCTAGAGAAACAAGTTTTCTTCAAACGGCCATTAAAGGAAGGCCATGTAAAGAATCATTCACTCTATCCTACTTCTGCCAGCCACTTAGAGAAAAACAAGAAAATATTGCAACTACTTTTTGCTTTCTTTCCAAAATTTAAAATTTAGAGAGTTTCATTTTTTTTTGGACAAAGATTTGTGTCACCTGTGCTCCCTGTAAAAAAAGAACAAAACAGCACTCTGAGGACAACAGCACAGTGAGGATATTACCAGGATATAAACCATGTAAGAGGATGTAACTTGGTACTCTTCCCACTTACAAGAGTCCGAATTTCCCATTGTGGCTACTCTAACAAATAACAACAGCACATTGTTTTGAAGTAAAAACTCAAATTTCTTTTAAGGTATTATTTTAAACCCCAAATTCTGTTTTCTCTGAGAATGGAAGACTGTATCTCCATGGGAAGGAGAAAGAAGACTGCCTGTGCTTTAAGAGACTATTTGTCTGTATAAGAACATGATTACCATTGTAATGACCCAAGCGAAGGTGGCATCCAGTCCGGTCTCCTCTCTCCCACCATCACCCATGGTGGATATCAAAGTTAAAAGAATAAGGCACACACACAGTGAAAGTCTCCTGTGGATGTGATGTGCAGTACTAGGGTTGTATGAAGTACTATCTTTTATTAGACCAAGACATATAGGTGGAAAAATCAGATAAACTTTTCTTCAGGTTAGAAACAGCAGCTGCAGCTCTCAGTTAAGAACAACTGCTTAACATTTACAAAGCCATTTATTAATTAAGCAAACTCTGAAAGGAAGAAGATGGTACCTGTAGAGAGGATGTTAATGATGCAGAGGATGTTAAGGATAGGAGAAAGAGTGGCATTTATTAGCTAAGCAAAAAGGAGAGAAAATTACCTTGCAGTCTGTTGATTTGGAGAGAGGTACGCAGCGAGGGTGGAAGCAAAAGGAAATTATAATCTACTATCAGATTAGCATCTTTACTGAGTCCCTCGTTTTGGGTGTTGGGCAGAGTTAGGAAACCTAGTTGCCATGCTCACTTCTGTGGGTAGTTTCCATTAAGGATCAGAACCCAAAGATCAGAGAATGTCCTGTTTTGTGAGAAACTCTCCCTCACTGACAGCACAGTGTTTTGGTCTATAAAGACCATCTCTGGGAGTTCAGGCTGGTGCCAAGTGGTCATTTTTAGCAGCAAAACTACCAGGAAAGCAGTTGTCCACAGGATGGAGTATGTTACAGTCCTGAAACTGCAAATGCAAGATCGAACGGTGCTGATGGTTTGATGACAGGGGGAGTTTGTTGCTGTAGTAGCGGATGGGCATCAACGTATCTTAACGTTTCTTGTTCAGGCATGGTTTAAACTGATCTGGTGTTTTGGGCCACAGAGAATTACACTTCTAATGATGAGTTTTGTGGTTTGGGGTGCTTGAAATGTAGGACAAGTGCTTCTGGGAAGATTCTTTCCACACAGGATTTTCTTCTGTTATGTGAAAATCATTAAACAGTTAAAACTAGCAAGTCCTAGGAGCTTTCCTGAACTTAGCATCTCTCAGCCCTCATTCTTCCACCCCCCAACATTTCCATTTCCACTTTTTCTTTCTGAGCTGGTCTCACTGATACATCCCTATCTAAGCTCTAAGCAACTGTTCTCAAGTTGCATTTATCTTTGGTAGTTACTGCTTCAGAACCTAAAAACCAGCTTGTTAACCCAGAAATGTGTCTACTTTTCCTTCTATACCAGCTGGTCGGAAAAAAGCTATTATCTACCTGTACAAACTTTGTCCTGTATACACTGATCTTTCTTGTAGAAGATTGTTCAACAGAACATTGTTCAACAATCTTCTGGCTTGTTGAACACAGCAACTTAGAACAACAACTTGTCAGTATTTTTCAGTTTGAGAAGTATTTCCTAAATATTTCAAATGCAGACCCCTATAGATAGAATTTCAGCCAATTGATGATGGACTTAGATGTCTTAGTTACCTTTCTTGGATTGCATGATGTGTCCCCAGGTCTGAAGACCACAGGAAGAAATCCACTGAGGCTTCTTGAGACTAGTTAGAAATGCACACTCTTTTTCTATGAGAAAGAGCATGTATAATACTTGTTCATAACTAAACAGTGTTAAATTGTTTTAGGGTGAATAGGAAAACAATACTGTCATTTAGGGCTGAATATAAATTAGGTTTTGTGCTAGAAATAAGTTAGTGATTTTAATTACTGATGTAGATCTGAAGAGAAAACCTGTAGCTTAAAACTGTAAATATGATATGCAAAGAATCAAACTTCTTTCAGCTGAAGAGGAAAAACATATAATTTGTGCATGTCACTTTTGAACTATGGTCCTCTGAGAAGAGAGTTCTTGAAATGAACCTCAGTAAACGAGGACATCAGTAATCGACATATTTAAGGTTGTGCAATTTCTAAACCTGATCCTGCTCCTGCAGTCATTACACAGCATAGATATTGCTATTAATTAGTTCGAATGTGGGACAGCACTGCTGGGAGAAAGAAAGTGGCCTACATAGCACGGTACAAATTTTATCTGTAGCTATCCAAGAAATATGGATGTCTTTTATTAACCCTTGCCACCTGTGACAGCTAGAAATAAATGTTGGGCTTGTCTTACTCCTAATGGCTTTTTGCAGCTCATTAGCGTATAAAGTGGAAAGGGAGGGGGCATGCTGCAGAGAAGGGAGACAGCTGGCCGGAAAAGTTCCATGCCTGGTTCAGCTCTGCATGGCAGCAGTAACCGTCGGCCAAGTACGAGGGCATTTGCCTCTGCCACGCAGAGGCCAGCATGTTTGGAGAATGTGGTAGGATTGTCCTCCTCCTCCTCTCCAGGAGCTCGGTTTATTATTCTTATTGAATTCCAGCAAGTACAGTAAATCCCCGAGTCAGTCTCCAGCATTTTTTCGGACGGTGCGTTTCGGAGGAGCCAACAGGACCTCCATTCTGCGCGAGCAACGGGGCTTCAGACGCGCAGAAAGAACCGGCCACTGTTGGCGGTCACTGTGTGCCCACTCACCCCTCCTCACGTTATAGCGAGGATTTCAAAAACCCGACGGCAGGGGTGTTCCAGTCAGGCAGCATCCATCTGGAATTAGGCTGGAAGAGCTGCCCACCGGGCATGGGGAGAGAGGGGAATGGGAGGGCCCCGGGGT
>NW_010304984.1:0-26897 GCF_000700745.2 Antrostomus carolinensis | reverse complement strand
AACGTGTGATGAACTGACCCCAACCCCTATTTTCTGCCCCCCTGTGCAGCTGAGGGGAGGAGGTGAAAATCGGGAGAGAAGTTAAGCCTGGGAAGGAGGGAGGGGTGAGGGAAGGTGTTTTAACATTTGGTTTTACTTCTCGTTATTCTCTGATCTGATTGACAATAAATTAAATTTTTTTTTTCCCCCAAGTTGAGTCTGTTTTGCCCGTGCCAGTAATTGGTGGATGATCTCTCTCTGTCCTTATCTCGACCCACAAGTCTTTTGTTATATATTTTCTCCCCCTGCCCAGTTGAGGAGGGGGAGTGATAGAGTGGGCTTTGGTGGACATCTGGCATCCAGCCAGGATCAACCCACCATATTAGTTCCAAACCAGAGTTTTGTTCTCTATTTCAAATAAACTAATAACTGTGAATGCATTGCACAGATTATCAGACAAGTGTCTAGTTGCTTCTAGGAATGGCTTTTTCTCACACATGAGAAACAGGCTAGCTTTTCCCATCTCTAGCACAGTAATTGAGTCTGCTACAATATATTGCAGAAACAGGAAATTTGACATTTCCAGAAAACTACTGGCTGCAATTTGTAATAGTTTGCAGAATTGTGAAGTCACAGAAATGGCATTTCTATGAATTTCACAATCTTGTTGGTGGAACTAATGACACTATAATCAATAAATGAATTAGTGGTATGATTATTGAATACTACCCAGACTTGATATTTTAGATATTGCAGAGAATGAGGTGGTATTGCACAATTCCATAATCTAGTAAATCATCTGGGACTGATGCTCAGAAGTTGTCTTCTGCTGGTGAGCATGTAGCATTGTATAGCTGGACACCTAAGCAGAAACTTGAAAAGTATCAAAACATCTAAATCATTTTTATATGTAAATTTTATTACCTACATCAGCATCAATTACACATAAAAACAGAAACTGCCTTCAGAATGTTCCCAGTTGTGGTTGTACTTTTATTTAATTTCTAACTACAAAGAAAGCCTCGACAGTTACTGCTTAATTATGGAGTCCTCTGAAAGTCAATTTTTTCCATCCTTGTAAATACAAGTTAAGACACTGGCTTTTATGATAAATAACCAGTATACTCTTCAGGTAAATGAGGAACCCAATGATTAACCATGAAGAAGATCCAAATGAACCAAATTAATGTCACAGTCAGTACAATTCTGTCTGTCTTAATCAATTTGGTATTGAATTTAATTTGCTATACTTGTCCTAACAATGTCAGTTTTCAATGGACCAAAGATCTATTTTTTTTTTCCTCTGAATGCATAACTGCACTACAGGAGAAATCAGAGGAAAGTTAGATATTCTGTTCTTCACAGTAAGGCTGTCTGAAGAGGAGAGAAGAGTCTGTTTTAAACTTATAAGGTAAACACATTTTTTTTTCCTGCTAACACAACGTGCAAGTAAACTAAGTTCCTAATTATTGGTTTGAGTTTTCTGCTGACTCATAGAATCATTTTAGTTGGTTGATAGTATTCATATTTTCAAAGTTTTTTTGTGCAACGTTAAATAATGCTAACATTCTGAGCTTGATTCTTAAAGAATCAGGCTTACATGATCACTTTCTTGTGTTTAACTTCTGAACAGTGAACTCACTGGCTATTTCAACTGGATTTGTGTCAAAAGCAGAGGAACCTAGTTGTCTGTAAGACTTACAGTTGTTTTCTGGGTAGAGAAAGAAGGCCTGTACCTGCCCTCATTAAAAGAGAGGCTGCTGAATGACTATATGTATTACTAGACAGGTGTGAACCCAAGTGGGAAAAAAAATGTGAATATTTTAAACAGGAATAAAAATATTTTATCAGAACTTTCAATCAACCAGAAAATTCAAATACACAGAAATAAAATGCTTGGTAAATTTTGGTACTCTCATTACTGTTTTTTTGAAGATTTTCCTCTTGATTCTGTTAGAATAAAAGCTGAGACAGTGAACCTCAATGCTATAGCAGATGATGAGCTTCGTATCAAAATACATAGACATGTATGTATTTTGATATATTGATATGTATATCAAAATACATATTCCATGGAACACTAGTAATGCTCTCTTATAATTTCTCCTGAAGTACAAAATCTATTTAATACCCTACTGGATGTCCCTTCATGCTATACCTTCCATAGGTTATGGAAGAGGGAGGACAAGATTCAGAGCAGGCATGAAGCTTTGATGTTCAAGATTTTGGTTGATCATGCCATGATAAATATATGCTAGGACAGAGAGGGCTCCTTTCAGAGTTTTTTCCTTTTCCTGCAGCACATGTAAAGGATTACATGAGGGTCCATGAAACATATTTCAACCACCAGATAGCTCTACAGATCCCCTGTAGGTCAGAAAATTGATTTTTTTTGCTTTTCCTCTGTGAGCCTACTAAAGCATTGTGTAGAGAAGTTACAAATAAATGATTCTTCAAGGAGAGATATCTTAATAATTTATTATCTCAGTTTGATTTCTAATGGATAGCAAAAATAATGAAAATTCCATGGCAATCACAACTTTTCCTGGAAAATAATTAATATTGGAGCTAATGTAACTTGTTTCATGCTCTAATGGTCATTGAGAAAATCTGAAAAATTGAGTGCACATAATTACTTATCTATACCTTGTAAACATGACTTAGAAACTTCAAAATGTTAATGTGAATGTGAATCATCATTTTTTCCTCAGGAATATGAAATGGATCTGAAGTTCATGCCAGAAATCTCATGTTGCTAAGGGTTTTATTACCTGAAATGCAGAACTCGAGGCTATTCATTTCCTTAAAGATATTGCAGTAATTGTCCTTGTTAGCTGGAACCTAAAGAGTCAGGGTTTAATACCAAAGCCATTATTCCATTAAACAAGAACAGCCACGGTGCAGGAGATTAAGAAGTGACTGGAAATAAAAACAATGAGAAAAGTGCTGCTCTAATAATTCTTAGTTATCAAGAAATAACAGTGTGCTAGTTCTTTAGAAGCAAAGAAGCAGCACTGTTCTACATTCAAGCTTGTTATTGTACTTGTGTGACATGGAAAACTCTCCAGACTCTCTGTGCTGGCCAAATACAAGGTGAAGATAGTGTTACAGTTCAGCTGAAATTGCATGAAAAACTTTCATAGAATTACTGCAGCATCATACTAATTTAGCACTTCAGAGCATCAAAGCACTCTGTAAACATTAACTAAGTGTTAGTGGTAGTTTCTTGAATCTTTAAGACAAAAAAAAAATAAGATGTCCCTTCCTTGTAGATGCATTAGAGTTGCAGTTTTGCTTGTCACATACATGGCACTGAGAAGAGCAAGTGCTTTTGTATTAGTCATTCATATTACATGAGGAAAGTCTGCATCCATCTTGCCTTGCCGTGTGAAAAATCATTTAGGTGGGATAGAGCACTTAATATGTGAGAGTAGGTTTAAAATAAATAAGTAAAACTAGTGAAATGACCTAATTTGCACAAGCAGACAATTTTTTCAATATTTAGTTTTTCAATATTTACCATTTTTACCATTTAAATATGTTGATTCTTTTTAGATCTGACATCTGTTCCATCTATGTTGTCTTGAGATCCTTGGTGATATGAGAAGAGCCTGTACAGGGGGAGAGAACTTGAGGTTTAGCACTACTGAAAGAGGTTTGAAAGTACACCTCTAACCCAGTCTACCTACCTGGGTACTTGATGTGAACTGAACTGAAGCACTGTTTCACCTAAAATCCTCCTAAAGCAAGCACCTTGCCTAGTCAATAGAATGAGAAGGCTCTCTTTGACATGTGCAGAGGGAAAATACTGCTCATCTAGTTAGGCATCTGTTTTTCTCATGCAGTCTATAGGGAACAGCATTTGTGCAGTGATGGTGAGTGCCTTTGGCATAATAGCCTAAAATCAGTACACTCGTTCAGAAGGGGAAAGACACAGAGCTCCTGTTCCAGCTCCCAGACACTTTTTGTCTTCATATGCTGAGAGTGTAATGTAAAATGTGTGAAGCTTAGAGGGAGTTGCACTTGGAGCTTAGTCCCCCCCTACCCCTCAAGTCTGTGCCCTAAACTCTGCATGGTTTCCTCTTAATTCTGTCTTTCTAGTAGCTTCATTTGTTTTTCCTTGCTGCAAAGTGCTACAGGTTCACCAGGAGGGTAGGAATGTCATTCCCTGAGTATCCCATAGCTTCATTGCTCAGAGGTTTTTCTGAGATGTTTTAGCTGTGGCAGCAGCTGCTCTCAGACTGGGAAAGTACATGTAATTGGGGTCTTACGAGATTCACTGTGTATGTGAGAAGCATCTCCACAGCACAGTGTGTAGAAGATGCATTACTGATATGCAGAAATGCAGACTGACTGCACAGAGTGTGAAGCAGGGCCAACATATCCCAGATATGTTAAACTTACTGCTTATCTGCTGTGTGTTGGGAATGGGGCCATTTGTCTGGGTCTTCTGAACACCAGGCATCCTGTGAGGAGCTACAACTGCTGGTCCTCCTCTGAGCTTATTGCTGCCTAGAAATCACAGGCAAGTGTACCACACTGCAGTGTTAACAAGGAGAACTTAAAGTCCTTAGGCAACTTGGTAAATCTGGACTTAGGGATATTTTTGTAGCTTTTGGTCAGGTCTAGTTTTCACTTTTCTCCTCCACATGGGACAATGCATTTTTCTCCTCCATATGTGGCAATCTGAATTAAGTGCCAAATCCCTTTGCTTTCAGTAAGAAACAAATTGTGTCCTGTATTTGTCCGTATTTGTTATCTGTGTGGCAACGGTATTAACCACTAAGAAAATGTTTGTTCATTTCCCAGGTTACACTGAATTAACTGAGACTACCTTCTCCTCACAAAGATGTTCCAAATCTCTGTGGAGTAACTGAAGTTGCGTAAAAAAATTTTGTCATGAGAAGAAAGCAGTGAGGATTTGCATTGTGTAATGTAGAAGCATTCTTGCTCCTAGTCTTTTGGGAAGATTCAAAGATTCAGAGCCCCTCTTAAGTGTAGCAATTGCCTACAAAATCTAAAAAGAGATTAATATGCTCAGAAACTGTGAGGAATTTTTACATAGTAAGAGCAGTGTCAGAATTTAATCTCTTTCTTGTTAAGAAGAGGATTTCCACATCTGATCTGTCTTCTATGTTAACCTACATTTCTGTCCTTTCACTGTTGCTTTCATCCCTCATGGGAATATGGCTCTGGGGTAATAGGAGTGTGAAAGAGTAACACAACAGCAAAAAATTGCTCTTTCACTGCATCACACAATCCCTTTCTAACCTTCTCCCTTTTCTAAAATGCATTTCCATTTTTCATAATTATGTCTAGCAGATGACATTAATCTTTACCAGGTCTGAATTTTTTTCTTAATACGATAACAAATAAGATGTAATAGGTTTTTAGTTTTTACAGATTACTTACTTTGTCAGTAGGTTCATGTATACTAAATTTTGTTTTCTTGTTAAGAGTGCATATGGTTCAGAAGGAGTGAGCAGCATGCCCATAACATTGTCTGGTGACATACAGCCTAAAACAAGCTACCTGACACCAGGTCTTTTTTTCAGAAATGAAGAGGACCAGAAATCCCTCATTTATCATGGGACAAGGGAGAAAAACAGCTCTTTTCTGTGACATGAAGAGATCAAAGCAGGTCAAAAATCAGGCAAAAAAGGTAAAGCCTTTAAAAGCTCAAGCAGTGTCTTCTGCATGCACTACCAAACTTGCAGCTACCAATCCAGTTCCAGTTCAACTACTTTTAACATTCCTCTTACCTCAAATTGTGTAATAAAGCAGATAAATCAGTTGCTTAAGCAGTAGCTGCAACAGCAGGATCTGATTGTGCAGTATAATATGAGCTGCATTCAAATGCTGTATAAAGAGGTGTATCTGAAAATATGGCTATCTACTTTTGTCCATTTGACTTGTGATAATTACAGTTTTCTTTTCTGTAAATTCAGAAATAGAAAAGAAACTGACCTTCAGCAGCAAGAAGAAGTCTAATTGAATTATTTAATGAGAAATTGTGTGCGCTTTTTTCATAAGTTTGAAAACACTGAAATGTACAAATCACTGTACATTTTCATTTTGGCTGTTTTGAGATCAGTGGTCACATAAGTCCTAATCATTCCCAGCACATTTCAGTCCCATGAAATGATCAACAGCAGAATTCAGCTGCTCCAGGAATCTTAACAGGTGATTAAGTGAACATTCATCTCGTTCCCATATATTAGTGTGACATGCAATGATTTGCTGTCAGCTAAGAGGATGATCTGAGTAGAGAGATTTCATATAAAATGAGGGATAGAGATGAAAGACGATAATCGTTACGTATTGAAGGGACAAGAAGTCTGCACGGTCACCCAAATTTCAAGACAACATTACTTTGGTAAAAATCATAGAATCATAGAATGGTTTGGGTTGGAAAGGACCTTAAAGATCATCTAGTTCCAATCCCCCTGCCATCAGCAGGGACACCTTCCACTAGACCAGGTTGCTCAAAGCCTCATCCAGCCTGGCCTTGAACACTTCCAGGGAGGGGGCATCCACAGCTTCCTTGGGCAACCTGTTCCAGTGTCTGACCACCCTCACAGTGAAAAACTTCTTCCTAATATCTAATCTAAACCTTCCCTCTTTCAGTTTAAACCCATTTCCCTTTGTTTTGTCAGTAACTGCCCTTATGAGGGGGCAGTTAAAATTGAGATAAAGATGTAATTATTCCACTCTACTCAGTGTTTGTCAGGCCATACCTGGAACACTGTGTTCAGTTTTGGTCCCCGCTATACGAAAAAGATGTGGCTAGGCTGAAGAAATTCCAAAGAAGGGCAATGAAGATGATTAAAGTACTGGGAGGTCTTCCACATGAGGAAAGGCTGAGAGAATTGGATTTGTTCAGCTTTGATGAAAGAGGGCTTAGGGAAGACCTCATCAACATGTTCCAGTACTTATAGAGTGGCTACAAAGATGGAGAGAAAAGACAAGGGGTAATGGGCACAAGTTACTAGTGGGTAGATTCTGATTTGACCCAAGAAGAAAATTTTTCACAATGCAAACAATCAACCATTGGAATAATCTCCCCAGGGAAGTGGTGCATTCCCCAACATTGGACACTTTTAGGATTCAGCTGGACAGAGTGCTGAGCCATCCTGTTTAGACCACGCTTTTGCTCTTTTGCTGTGCTTTTGCCAAGGAAGGTTGGACCAGATGATCCTTGAGGTCCTGTCCAACTTGGTTTTCTATGGTTCTATGATTCTATGAAAAACTGCAGATGCACCTACTCAGAGGATCCTATCAGCCTGGGGTAGAGTAGATCAGAAGGAAACAAAATGGGAGAGTGGAGGAAGAGGGGAAAGTGGAAAAAGGAGGGATATGAAAACTGAGCACCTACCCAGAGGTAGGGATTGACAATGTTACAGCTTTACAAAAAGGCAGCATTTCTCGAGGCTAACATAATGGTATTTGATGGTGAGCTTCACAGAATTCTGCTATAAATGTTTTAATATTTTGCAATTCTCTTTTTGTTAATGAGGTAGTTAAAGCAGCAGAGAAAACATCTCACTTGACATTTACATCAAGTACGTTTTCTCTTGAACAGTCAGCTAATAGGTGTGGGACACTTTCAGTTACAGCCACATCATTACAGATCATTGTTATAGAAACAGGCAAATCTGAAGTTTGAACTGATAGTTTTGGTTGATCCTCTAAATTTAAGTCATATATAAGTGTGTTTTGAAGCTCTCAAGGTTGTCTCAAATCAGATTTTCAGCTTTAATTAATTACATGGGTTTGTAGATTCTTGGTGTGAAAGTTAGATTATTTTCATTATGTTTTAGGTTTCCCCCTGCAAAGAAATGTGAAAGAGCAGAAGTACTCTTTCTACACAGCATTGATCTTTTGCTTTATACTAACAGCAACAGTTGTGAAAGATCCATCTTTAGATCTCCTGATTGATACGCTTGCTGGTCTGCAGTCCACTGGAGTTCAGAGAAATTAGCTGTCTTTTGATTTAAAGCTTCATTCTCTTTCATTTAGCCTCACATATGGCATTGGATTTGGTCATTTGATTTTCACAGTGGAGATGGTGGTTCTTACATGGATTTCTAGAGGTTGTTCCTTTAAGTTGACAAGGCAAAGCTGTCAGCTACGAAGAAAGTGTCAGACGAACCTCATGTCTTTATTTAAACACTTGACCCTGAGGACCTGACTTCTCAAGTGTCCTGAATGCAACCATTGACATTCCACCTGCAGTTGCTATCCTTAATCACAGTAGATATCATGAGGAGAGCATCTTTGATATATTTCAGGGAGATTTTCTGAGCCACTAGTGGCTGGATGGCATTCCTTCATGTCTTGTCTCCCATTCCTCTTTATGCTTTTGGAAACCTCCTGCTCAGTTAATCTGATCAATATAATATCTCATTAAGGATGAGAAATGCAACATTTCTCTGAAGCCATACATATTCCTTCAGATGACTCTAGGTATTTAATTACAAGGGCTTAAAGAGAAAAGAGTGGGATTCAATCCCCCTCACTTAGATTTTTAACATTTATTTCACCTATTTCTTTACTATTTAATTTCTGACTCATGGTGTTATAATTTATTATTCAACTCCCTATATTGATTGATTCTACAAGGTGAGTTGGGGTGCCATTTATTAAAAAGATATTGTACATGACAAAATACTCAAGTGTCATGTCATTGCTTGATAGAACTTTTAAATTGAATGCCTCAATACAGTTGGGTAGTTAGTGAGCAGGTTAAGTGGTCTTGCTTGTTTACAAGGAAACACAGAATGCCTGAAAGGAACTTCTCATTTTAAAAATTAACAACCTGGCTTTCCTCAAGGGTGAGGTATCTTCAAGAGCACAAATTTAACATGAAAGCCAATAAATCTCTTCTCTGACACAATACAGACAGCATTTTAAATGCAGATTTTGAATGATTTATGTGAGAAACTTTAGCCCTGGAAAATGCAACATGATTTAAATAGCAGGAAGGAAACTTGGACAATCTTTAGATTACTGTTTAAATAGAGGTGGCCTTTTATGAAGCCATCACAGACATTTTATTTGTCAGTGACACCAATATTTTTTCTGAGCTTCACAGAATCTCTTGTCAGCGGCACAGCCTTCCTATCCCATACCATAGGAATGTTTCTCTAGTAGGCTGAGTAACTTGATGGGATGTAGAAGTAATTTATTCTCTTTCTAATCTCCAAAGGCCTATCCCTGCTGTCAAAAAACAAGGGCCCACTGCTTTTGGTAGTTATGTAGTTTTATGGGAGATGCTATGGGATAATAAATATATACTCTGCAGTGTCTTGGAAATGTATTACACAAATCTGTGTGGATGTGCTTCAAGATAGCTTGATTTTATAAATATGCTTTTTAGTGCTTTTCTCCTCCTACTAAGTATTTACACAAGCCACGTTTATTTGTCCTGTGTCAGTAATTCCAACCTTGATGGACTTTACATGTGCATGACATTATTGACTTAATTGCTGTAACCTGAAGAAGGTGGTATCCTTTCAAATAATTTCTTGAAAACTTGACTTTACCACTGTCAGTTCTGAAGGCTTTTGGAAATTTGAATTAACTGAAGGAACTGAAGTAATGAAGTTAATTAATCAGTTTAAAAAAAAAGCTTTAAATATAAAATGAAGGACCTGGAAATTAGCACTGTAGACCAGCACAGAATTCAGTGTTTCCATTAGTGCTCCTAGATTGCCAGCAGCCAGGGATCTCAGCAATAAAATGTGGCAGTAGATGAAGGGAATAACATGATATTGCCAGGGTACTGAGCCTGCTACACGAGACATAGTGCATCCACTTTGACTGCTGTAAGCTTAAGGCAATAGGGATCTGTTCTCATCTATTCCAAGAGTTAATTTAGCTCTTTCAGCAGCAGCTCCGTGTATATGGCTGAATGAAAGGAGGTGGTATGTGTAAAAGAGACACAGTGCTGATTTTGACCCACTGTCTTGCCACCACTCAGAGTTGTAGTCACAACGTAGCCAAAACACAGTCTGTCTTAATGTGTTTGATAACCTGTTAATAATTTCCTATTTTAAATCTCATTTATTTTCATAACATCTCAAGCTACAAGGATTTCACCTGAGGGCTGTAATGGTCTGGATATAGTTCAATAGAATAGTGAGATGAACCAATTTTTTGAAATGCTGGTTTCTGTATATACCATTACTATTCACCTTACAGAGATGGAATGAATAATTTCATGCCAGCTCTAGCTATATTCTTCCTTTATACTTAGTATGACCTATTTTTTCCCATTCTTGAAGTTCTCAAAACAATGAAGTGCTTGTATCCTCAGCTCACAAAGAAGTCAAGACTGGAGGAAGGGCTGGCTGCTTCTCTAGGAGATGTTACAGCAGATCCAAAGCCAAGTAAAAATGTTGCTGTGACAATGACCCCCTAATTCTCTTTTGCCTTCCTTACTGTGTCGGAAGCTAAGTAGAAACTTGAGATAGAAGTCAGCTAATTTATCTGCAGGGCCATCCTTCCACACAGGAAATTCTTGTCTGGAGAAAATGTGTGGAAAAAGGAATGTGAACCAGAACCTCTGTTGTAGAGTTAATATGTGACTCAGTAAAGTTGTGTGTATGATATTTGGACTACCATAGATCTGAAGGAAGAGGAGTCCTTTGGTTGGTTTGTGACCTTCATTGTATCACAGAATTTCATCCAGCTGCATTAACAGTAAGCCTACAAACCAGTAAAAAAAGATGTTAGGTGATGCAAATGTGTAAATTGTCAAGAAAAAATCATGTACTGCACTGAAAAAACTACATCTAGTTTGCAATGGATATGAAAAAATAAAAATAGTATTGAACTTATTGTTGTCAGTGATGGGTGCTGGTCACCAGACTCTCAAGTTCAGACAAGAGCTCTGCTTGTAGGGATCAAATATTAATTTTTCTCCATTTGATCTCTCTTTTTTTTAATCAATTTTAGAAATCAGGACTGTTATCTTGTTTTAGATGTCTGAAATGTAAGCATTGACAAAGTAGGATATGTCACTTCTCATGGCAGGGGGATTGGAACTAGATGATCTTTAAGGTCACTTCCAACCCATGCCATTCTATGATTCTATGTGGGGAAACAGTTTTTAATACTAAAGTGTTTTCATGAAGAATGGGAAACAAACTTTGAAAAGAGAGAAGATAAACAAATTAATCACAATTATTGTTCAATTAAAGGAAGCAGAAGATAATACCTCACTAGCCGGACCTATAACACAAAAGTCCCAGGAGTTTTCTAGTCACTCTATCTCTGGCAGTGGGTCCAGTAAACTCCTCTCAAAGCTGGCCAGCTGACGGAAGCTATTCTAAATCTCAGTTTCTGAGTTTTGCCATTACCAAGTAGCTTAATTCCATTCTCAGCTGTTGGTAGGCATTTTGAACTGTGTTCAAGGTAGGAACAACAGTGTGAAAGCCAGTGTTTACAGAAAGAAAGGTGCGTATCACAGGTGGTGTTATGAATTACCATTTTGCCTAGTGAAGACGTCTTCCTTGAGTGCCTACTCAATGGACAGAGAGATGCTCTTGAAAGCCACTTGCAGCTATCTAATCCACCTCAGCCATTAACCTCATTAGTTACAAGTGGCTCCCCAGCTGTGTGTTTGGGTGTATGAGAAGAGTTTTATGGAGAGGAGAGCATAGGAATAAATTTCAGTGGTTTCATGGGCAGATGAACTGCAGCCACCTGCCCAGGTGGGCATGGCTGGAGTCTGCCTGTCTCCATGCATTGCTTTCCTAGAATAGCACTTGGGCAGTCCCATGCTTGCAACTCTCTTTCCTGGTGTTCCTGGTGTTGGTGTAGTACCCTCGCAGGCAATTTCAGTTCTTAAAAAATGCCGTTCCTTGTGAGGACGTTCTCTTCCTGAGAAGACTCAGATTAATGATGTTGACAGATGATTCACCACTGGGAAGGAGTGAAATCTGCTGTTTGCCAGGGGAGATATTTGCTCTTTCTCAAGTTAAAAAGGCTCTGTTACATGAGAAGCTCAGGAGTGGGAATGGAAAGGTTCCAGCTGGGTTCAAGCATCCCTTTCTCTCAGGTTTAAGAAAAGAGTTCTGTTTGGTAAGTATCCCTTGTATCAGAGTGTAGCTAACATAGTTGTTACTTGCAATACTATTTCTTTTTTGACAGATGACCTACGGGCTGCATGCATGAGAATATAGTATTTTTTCTATTGTAATGACCTGACTAGACCCTCACATAGGGATTTCTTTGAGAAACAAAGATACTGGAGAAATCATCTTATTATCTATGATTTACTGCTGTTAATTTTTTGGACAGAACCCAAAAATAAAGGAATGCTAAATATCATCAAGAATCACATACATGGGATGTGTCCTCTTGATCCTATCAGATCATTCCCTTTCAGTTCTTAGAGTTAGGATGCTTAAAGATGAGTCCCTACATGGGTGGAAAGAAGGGGAGAGAAAGTTCCTTCTCAACTTTAATTTCTGATCAGTTTATTCTAAATATCTGCAATGAGGGGCTAAAAGATTGAGGATTTTGGTCACTATTATGACATGTAAGACCAGGGAACACTCATACAAAGAAGGATGAGAACTTGTGAACAATGTTGGTCTCAATTCATATGACTAAGTGGAAGGTCACCCTTGCTATTCTCATGCCACCAAAATATTCCAGATGAGAAAGATGGTCACAGGAAAGTTATGCTGGAAAACAAATGCAGTGTTGCTAAATGTCTGGAGATAATTAACATACACATGGATATTAGCACCAGCACCCAAACATGCAATTGGCTCAGAAAATTCTCTCACTCCTTATCTTTTCATACATTTCTTTTGCAATATTGGAGGCTAATGATTCTCGAATTCTCAATTATGAAAGAGGAAATTAATGCTATGCCTTGCTCATACGGCAAATTTTCTTTGAAGTTACTTAATCCCTTAACAAATTAAATTCATTATGTTCATTTCAGGCTATCATGATAGCCATGTGAAGACAAGGTGTATATGCTAGGCTTGGAACTGCCCTTCAGTTTCAGACAAACAGTTGTGAAATTGAGATGACCATGCCCACACAGGAAGGTCAAATGTAGGTCATTTTCATATCACAGCTAA
Source organism: Antrostomus carolinensis (assembly GCF_000700745.2). Taxonomy (NCBI): domain Eukaryota; kingdom Metazoa; phylum Chordata; class Aves; order Caprimulgiformes; family Caprimulgidae; genus Antrostomus; species Antrostomus carolinensis. The sequence continues at coordinate 13,815 of NW_010304984.1, read as the reverse complement.
TTTTGAATGGAAAATGTGATGCTATTTCACATGCTGGTGTCAGAGACAACATTATTTTAGTTAATTCCCTTGAGCTGCAAACTTGATTTCAGTACCTCTTACTGTCAGCAGAAATCAATTAAAAAAAAAATCTTGTACAAGCAGAACTGTGGGTTTTCTACATTGGGAAATTTTGCAGTAATTTAGCTGCTTTGCTTTCTCAGTGTGGAAAAGATAGAGGGAAGGGGCAGCATATAAATTCAACAGAGCCAGGACTAAAATTGTCAGTGCTAACTGTGCCAAGTATGCAGATGATACATTTACTTGGCATCACTCTGCAGTAATGTCAGAGGAGGATAGAGCTATCATTATTAATTTAGGAACACAGGTGCAAATATTCCTTACAATTTTATTCAGCTGCCTTACCTATGGAGCAAGAAGTAGTTCAGCCACTACCAGATGATGCAGAAAAAGAATTATGGCCATACAGGGCAAACAGCTCTGATGGGATTCCTTTGTTGTATGTATGCATTTTGAGATACCTTGTGGGAGGATATCCTGTCTGGCCCCTGGGTGCTTCTCCAGAAGACTGCAGGTCTGCTGTAAGCCTTGTGTCCTATCTACCAGTGCTGCATAGGTGCTATGGATAAGCTTCACAAATGATGCTAGGTGCCCACACTTAGGTAAAAAAGTCCTTCCCCGAAGGTGAGACTGATCTCCAAATTGTAGGCACTGAAGTGTCTTGCAAGGTGGGCTAAGTCCCAGGCTGTAGATGTCCACATGTGAATTAGGCATCTAAGCTCCTTCTGCTCTTGATGCAGGCCTGGGATTCAAGTCATTTTAGAATCACAGAATCAGAGAACCACAGAATGGTCAGGGTTGGAAGGGACCTTAAAGATCACCTAGTTCCATCCCCCTGGCCATGAGCAGGGACACCTTCCACTAGATCAGGTTGCTCAAAGCCTCATCCAGCCTGGCCTTGAACACTTTCAGGGAGGGGGCATCCACAGCTTCTCTGAGCAACCTAGTCCAGTGTCTGACCACCTTCCCAAACAGAAGCTGCTATTCCCACATGCATATCACAGGCATCTTCACAGGCAGATGACACAGTTTGTACAAGACATTCATGCCTATTTGAAATGACTGCTGGAGGGCAGGTGGAATAGCCTTGGCACCTCAAATACCCTAGATACCTATTTAAATGCAACTGAATTGAAACCTAAATCTCTATTGATTATAATGGGAACTCAGACATCTAATTCACAGGTAGATACCTACATGCAGATACCTAAATTTAGGCATCCTTGTGTGTGGATTTTTCTGCTCTGGCTTCTGAGGGGTAATGAGTGGGGAGATGCTTTTCACTTAAAAAGTAGTGTATGGACTAGCTCTTCTGCTTATGTGAAAAACATTCAGATATCCTGTGCCATACCTTGTTTACTGGGGAAGCGCTTCTCCCTGATGGAAAAGTTAGGGGAAATTCTTTTTCAGTACTGAAATTGTCCTTGACACAGCTGTTGTTTAGTGACAGACTCATAGAAAGGTATAAAAACATGTAATCTCTTAGCTTAATGACAGACATTTCAATAATTAATATTGATTCATAACAAATATTTGAGGGGGAACAATTTTTTTTTTATTTACTGATTTTACTGTCTTCTAGCCATTTAGCTCTTTCTAGTTGATTTCTGTCTGATTTTGACATCCAAGTATTTTATTTTTTACAGTGATTCAAAGAATGTAATGTTATCACATGACCCTAGAATTAGTCGAATGAGTGTCACCAAATATTTTTTGTTAGTTAGGCCAGTAAGTATTTAATTATAAATGGACAGTCCTACTCCAGCAAGAATGGAATGGCAAGTAAGTTTACTTCAGTAGTAAATTGTGTCTCTTCCTGTTGCACATGTAATGCAACAGAAAGTGTTTCAGTGCTGAATATTTTTTCCATTAGGAAGCTGATGATATATCTTTAAGTTGAAGTACTGAATATTAGGTCTTAGAAAGGGATTTAGTCACAGAGATACTAAATGAACCATTTGCCTTCCCCTTGAAAAGAAATGTTCAAGTTCCATATTTTGTAGCTTCTGGCAGTGTGTTTATGTCTTTGATGTCCTGGAGCTGCTTGGAGAACTGAGCTTATGCAGAAGTCTCAGCAGGCTTCACATATTAGTAATTTCACTATTTATGTACTATGTGTCATTTTCAAACAGCAGTCTATCAGACTGGAAATATCACAAAAAGCAGCCAAAAAGAGAAGTTCTCAGGTTTCTGTCATTCAGCTGGCAGACAACTGAGTTTCTGTTGATTATCTAAGGAGATTTTGGGTACTGCTTGCTGGCCTTCTGAGTCCCAGACTTAGGAAACAACTCTGCCCATGTAATGCACAAGGAATGCAAGTGACCCCTGCAGTCAAAAAGACTACTTAACTTTCTATCTGGTTTAATTTTTAGTGTAAACCTCTAAGACCATTACACAGGAAAAGACTGAATACATTTCCAAAAGCAGAAAATAAATAGTAGTCTGCATTTCTGTAATGAAATAAAAATACATGGCATAAAATGCATTCAAGATATATGTTAAAGATGCTAGATGAAAAAAAGGGGGGGTTCTTTAAGATCTGTGAATTTAATAAACTAGGGTTGGCTGGTTTCCACTTACAGCAATATCACAGAGTTTCAAATGTTTTTAGCTTAATTCGTAATCTAGCTCTAATTTTAAGACTACATCCCACAGTGTATAAGGCTGTATAGCTGCCTGCTGCATATACAGCTACGCAGTGGAGTGAGCATCTGCTCTGTGTTGTCAGGAATCTAGACAGTGCGGCAGTTATGCGCTGATGGCTTTTCTCTGTTAGAATTACCACTATAAAAGAAAACCAGGGGGATTTTAATGAATTTCAAGTACTGAGTTTTTGATGAAAAAACAGCCATTTCGGGTGTCATGGGATATGCAGGCTCATTAGTCAAAAAGTTACTGCCAAGAAGTAGGGACTTCCATAGAAGGCAGGCAAATTCCCATGGGTCAGTCACAGAGAGGTCTGGCTTTGGTAGAAATTACAGCCTGTGGATTCAAACTATCTGGTCTGAAGAGAGATAAATACATCAAGTATATCTTTCTCTAAATATTGTGACAAGTTCTAACATTTAGATTCTTTGATGCTGACTTAGTCACATAACTCTGAAAAATAAGATTGGAAAAAAAGTCCAAAAGTATCAAAGTTTGGCGTCAAATCCTGCCTGAAAATGTATTTCTAGAAGAGGCTTTATGGAGCCTGTTTTGATTTGGTGCAATCTACAGAAGCACCAAACAAGACTGCAGTCCCAGTGCTTGGGGCAACAAGCCAGAATTTGATCCAGGCTGTAGAAATAATCTAGTTTTGTGATGAATGTTTCATTTCTTCTTGTTATGGGCAAAGCCGCTATAGTCTCAAAGTTTCAAGTGTCCCCAAAGTGTGGGAACATGTGACTGTCTTTGGCGTTCTGAAAGATTCATACAAAAATTACAAGGATGCTCTTGAAACCTGCTCCTTCCTATTGTCATGTTTTGACTTCTCCTGTGCTTTCCATCTCCTTCTGTGATGATTTGAAGCCAAGTCTCATCCTCACCCATAGGTTTTTTACCAGTCCTGATCTTGTTTCTGTCCTGTCTTGCCATTTCTGCTCTTCTTGTTTTTCAACTTTGACCTCGCATTGCAAAAGTCACCTATTTCCTCACTTATCCCGAAGTAAAATGGACTGGATGAAAGCCTTTGTGTGCATATGCCCAAAGAAGTGAAGATATGCTCAAGTGCAATCATCCTTTTGCTAGAGCAGAGAAATATTAATACTAACATTACAGGTAACTCTTCAAATTCTGAAGAACTGGGTCTGCTTGTTACACATTGTACTACTTAGCCATGGATCTCACATCTTACTAGTGCTGTAGAAGTGCAAACAGAGGAACGTGTCCCAGGAAAAACAGCAGAGACAAATTCGATTATCAGCCACTCATTATTAACATCTCTCAGCTCTCCCTGCTTGAGATCTTCTCTAGTTTAATTAATTGCCTGATCTGAGACAAAGCTTTTGGATAAACACAGACTTATGAATATTGCAGATAAATCAATCAGGGCACTCTAAATGACATTGATCATTCCTTTCCTTTCGGAGTGTCCTCTAGGCACTAACTTGCCTTTTCATCTTCTTCTCGCTCTTTTAAAAAAAAAAATGAAAAATTTCTTTCTTTAATTGGAGAAAAGTGGGCATGTTCAGAATAAACTTATTAAATTGCGTTTCATCATTCTTTTAGTGTTGTCATAATGACACTTCACTAGTTAGTTGAAGACTTTGAATTACCCTACAACATTTGGGAGCATTTATTTCTATTTATGGGAGTGTTAAACCAAGTCACTGTAAAGCAGCAACTGTTGCCCTTTTGCACAGTGAGTGGCCCCATGAACACTCAGAGACAGGGTGTGGGGGAGAGGAAGGTAACAAAGGCACCAAATCTTGTACTCAGTCATGCAACTTTAATTTAGAAAACTCATGTTCAGTGTCTGATTCAGTCATAGGAAGATCTTAAGGTAAAGCATTTAAATACACAAATACAATTTGGCATTTACCTTCTGTTGTTAGGTGCTAGAAGTCTTAGGAGAAAAGTCCTTTATTATCTCTATGGGTCTGTGCCTTCATTGTTCTGGGATTGATTTCCCCACTGCTTAATCAAAGATGACCTCTCTTCAGGTACTACAGGCACTAGGAACATAAATCTTTGCACTTTTAAGAATAATCCAGATACAGTAAGCCATACCAATACTTACATAGAACTACAGATACAGATATCTACAGAACTTTGGTATTAAAAGATGAACTTGTTCTGATTTTTTTATTTATTTTTGAGTCTTCTTTCAAATTTTTATGTAATAAAATAGTGTCCAATAATCCCTAATAGCATCATCATTGCAATTGCAAATTTTTAGGGCTTCATTAATCCCTTGCTGCTATTAGTAATTTTATTTTAACCTTACACCTTTGGTATTTTTTTGACTCCTATCTATGCTTTTGAATAGAAAGTTTTTATCTTCTCTATTCAGAATCTTATAGACTAATCTACTGCTAATTGGAAACTATGGAGAGCCACAGCTAAGAGTGTTGGGGTCAAGAGCCAGCTTTAGATAGTTGATCTCCCAGAAGCAGAAAAAATGTACTGGGCTTTAATGAGGTTTTACCTCTTAAAAGGAAAAGGAAAATAAAAAAAAAATTAAAAAAAATGGGAAAGGAGAAGGAAAAAAGAAAAGGAAAATAAAAAAGAGAAAAGTCAAATAAATGTAAAAAAGGAGAGGAGAGGAGAGGAGAGGAGAGGAGAGGAGAGGAAAGGAAAGGAAAGGAAAGGAAAGGAAAGGAAAGGAAAGGAAAGGAAAGGAAAGGAAAGGAAAGGAAAGGAAAGGAAAGGAAAGGAAAGGAAAGGAAAGGAAAGGAAAGGAAAGGAAAGGAAAGGAAAGGAAAGGAAAGGAAAGGAAAGGAAAGGAAAGGAAAGGAAAGGAAAAGAAAAGAAAGGAAAGGAAAGGAAAGGAAAGGAAAGGAAAGGAAAGGAAAGGAAAGGAAAGGAAAGGAAAGGAAAGGAAAGGAAAGGAAAGGAATATGAGTTCTTCCTTGTCCATTATTTTCTAAAAAAACATTGCAACACTTAAGAATTTGTTTTTATTTTATGAAGGTATCTTAGTGTGAAGAAGCCATTCAGTGTTAAGTGTGCGTTGAGCACTCAGGGAAACTGATATTGGCTGTACCTCTACACTGTTTGCTTCATTAGGGAAGGAGATTGCCTTAATTTCTGTAATTTTCCTAGCAGTAGGCAATATGATATAGCCAGAGAACCTTCTATGGCTGTCTTTGATTTTCTTTTAACATCTACTAATTGACTCATTTCCAGTCATTCCTACTAATTTTCTTATATGGAAGGTGATTTACTGAAAAACAAGACCTTGTAAGACTCCTACTCTCTAGGTTAGAGTCACTTTGGGAATGGAGGCACAATACAGTATTGTGAGAAACTCTAGCATCTGTAAATGCAGAGCTGAATGTTCATGTCATCACTTTAGGTGTCTTTGCTCTTAGGTGTTGCTCTTTCTTTAATCAACACAAACAGTAAAAGTGCATCTCCACTCCCGTGGATGTAGCCTATAATATAGTAGAAAAACTTGATGTGCTTTCTGGAAAGAGACAAAGAGGAGATCTCTAGTGTTTTCAAACAAACCAGAATACTCCAAATTACACTGTGCCTGCAAGGATAAATTTGATGTTGTAATTTGTTATCTAATATTAGCCACAGACTTAAACAATGAAATGAGATGATCCTATAATGAAATTTCACCAGTCTCCTTGACACCATGTAAATGCTGAGACTATTAAGTGAACTGCAAGTAGAGAGAAAAAATATCTTTGGACAGACATTTGTATATTAGGTAGTGATTTTTCTACAGATGCACTAATTACAATTTTAATTCATGCATGAAAAAGGGAGGGAGCCCATATTACTTCTGTCAAAATAGTTCTGAATGCTGTGAAGCTGTTAATGAGTAATGTTCTCTTGGAGGAAATGTTAACATGTCTTTTTCTTTAGTGTTATTTTGCTCTACTCCCTTGTTATCTTGTAGAAAATGTTGATTGTCATTCAAGCCTCAAAATAAGAACATAATGAGTATGTAGGATTTCAGAAAGAAAACACAAAATGCAAGACAAACAAAGCCCTTTAGCTGAAAGTATTTTTTTTTTTTTACTTGTCCGAAGTACTTCAGCTGTTTAGAAAAGTATCTGTAAAACTGTGCTTACCTGCTATATACCTTAATCACAAGAGAATGAACTGTACTGAGTGGTGACATGCATCAGTAGCCCCACTATAACATTATAATGCAATGCTATTAATGCATTTTGCTGCAATGCAGAACACTACTCCTAATGGAAATAATGTCTTGTAGCAGAGATGTGTGGTGTCATCTCTCCTAGGTTTTGCTGGAGTACTTGAGCATTTAATAGACTGAGGAAATACCTGGGCATGTAACTAAATCAAGATTTCACAGCCAAACAAAAAAAGGATAAGAGAAATAATGGAAATGTCCACCATTTTGTGACAGTTTACTCCAAATAAAATAACATTAAATATATGAACAAGTTTTCTACAGACTTATGAGTCGTTAGAAATATTCAAGTATTCAGTATTCAAATAGGAATCAAAAAGAAAGAGCATTAAATTACTGTCTTGTCTGTTCAGACATTTATCTGTTTTCCTCTGCCCTTATATTGAATGTGTTCTACAGAATTATACATTAACATCTTTTGAAAGTGAAAAGGCTTTTAGGTCAGTATTTTGCTACACTGATCAAGAAGGTGTCACTAGTAACTTCTATAGCAGGGACTGTTCATGATGAACAGAGACACAGTACATGAAAACACTGTCCTACTCCTTTCCAGTGACAGCACGGTGTTCCTGACCCAGCATCAACATCTGCATAAGAGACATGTAATGCAAAATTAACCCATCATAAGCAACATGATGGTTGGCATTACAAAATGATCAAAATGACAATATCCGTGGCGATTTCTGCTTCCTGGTAATTGCCAACTGTGTGGGATATTCTGCAGTGGTTATGACTAAACAGTATCAATGCAGGTACAATGCATGAGCTTCCCCGTTACTTTAACGTATCAGTTATTCATCAGCCTGCACTAGTAAAATACAATTTTTTATCTTAATTATTGGATAATTAAGTTTAATGATATTTGTCTTTATTTAAATTTTACCATTGGAAACAGAACACAGGTGAGCTGTTCTGTATTAATTTCTACATTAATGTGTTAAAAGAGGAAAAGATTAGTTTACTCTTGTGTTTTCTGTATTACCCTTACAGCGGGCTTTGTTTGTTTGTTTGCTGGTTTGTTTACTTGTTTTAGTTGACCTAACATGATTACAAATGCAGTGAAGTACTTGGTGCTTGTTTCCCAGTACTCTGAGCTGTATTATAGGCTCTAAAGTGTAACTGAGGATTATTTTTACTTCTCTGTGAGAATGAGCTCTAGATTTCTTCAGCTCATTTTTGTCAGAATTAAAACAATATTTTTACAGGCATTTTTAAGATCTACGCCCTAGATCTTTTCCCCCCAAAGGAAAATAATGCTTCAAATGAAATAAAATGTAACATTTTATTCTGTTCCAATTTCACTTAGTAACAAAATCACTGATGTTGATTGAATGAACTAGCAATTAATAAGAATAAACTGGTCATCAGAAAATACCATCTTTAAAAGATATCAGAACATAATGGCTAAAAATTTGAAGCAATGGTGACTGTAATTGGACTGCTGCTGAAGAAATTCTGTTAATTTAAAAAATAAGGTCAGAATATGATCTGACCTAGAAAAGACAGAATATCTTTTACATTTTACTTTTGATACTTTGAGTTGGATATTTTTTTCTTCTTTTTAAAATTGCCATGGTTTTGGCCATAGCTGTTACTGTAGCAAAACCCAGCTATTCAGGTAAGGATGAAGAATAATTTAGAAATCCAAGCAAAATTTCTTGTTTGGTTGTTGCTAAATGAAGAAGGGGAAATATGTATTAAATAATGCTATAATTATACATTTTTCACAGCTTTTCTGAAACCATTTACACCATCTTTAAGGTAATGTGTGTCATAAAGCTGATTCCTTAGCTTCTTCAGGTTCCAATTTATTTGCATGTTACTGAAATTGCTTTTATTTCTTTCACTTGAATTTAATGTTTATGAACAGACTTGAGACACTGTGGATTGAATTACTGTCCCTAACTACAAAGTTGGCACAATATACACTTCAGGATTTCTTAACTGAGAGACTTCTCATCCAAAGGCATTCAGCCTGAAGAAATCTCCTCTGTTTGCATGTACTGCAGTTCCTGAAAACTTCCCTCAATCAACCTTTAAAGATTCTTAATTATCATTTGAAAAATCATTGGTATTAATTATTGCAATAGTATTTTTCAGAGTTGTCTAGTGTTGCCAACATTTATGCATAATCCAGAAGTATATCACCACTGAGAGATTAAAAAAAACCAAAAAACCAGAAACCAGAACCACATCCATAAGTAAAAATGGGTCTAGGAATCAGTATTTTTAAAGTAAGGAGATAGAAAGAAATAAAGCCATATTAAGATGATTAAGGGAGTGGAGCATCTCCCTTATGAGGAAAGGCTGAGGGAGCTGGGTCTCTTTAGCTTGGAGAAAAGGAAGCTGAGGGGAGACCTAATTAATGTTTACAAATATGTTAAGGGCAAATGTAATGAGGATGGAGCCAGGCTCTTCTCAGTGATGCCCAATGATAGGACAAGGAGCAATGGGTGTGACAAGGAGCAATGGGTGTAAGCTGGAACACAGGAGGTTCCGCTTAAACTTGAGAAGAAACTTCTTTACAGTGAGGGTGACAGAGCACTGGAACAGGCTGCCCAGGGAGGTTGTGGAGTCTCCTTCTCTGGAGACATTCAAGACCCACCTGGACGCCTTCCTGTGTAATTTCGTTTAGGTTCCTGCTCCGGCAGGGGGATTGGACTGGATGATCTTTCGAGGTCCCTTCCAATCCCTAATATTCTGTGATTCTCTGATATTTGCTCATCATAGAAAATGCCAAGGTAGCTCTTTGAAGTACCAGTATATCATGCAGTAAAAACAGAGCTATTGAAGCCTGTGGAGATGTTGAGTTCGATTAAGGTCTATAAATGCAGGCATCTAGTGGCACCTGAGCTGCTCCTGGTGCCTAGCCTGGCATCTGCTGTCGGCTGCAAATGTGTGAAGGTCTCCAGCACATCCTGCAGCACCCCATGGGGGACCCATGTGGATGTCTAAGGACACTGAGCACCTGTGTTCAGGTAGGTCAGCTGAGTTTCCCATGTCTAATGTCCCAAACTAACATCAAATAATCACAGCAAATAAATAAAAAGAACAGTGGGAAGAGAACAATAATATCCAGAATTGATCAAAGAAGCAGCACTGTACTGGGATGGACATACCTTGGAGTTTCCTTGCGATGATTATCTACAGCTGCTTTGTCAGTGAGATGCAGATGTTTCATTTACTTGCTCACACCCTCACTTCTCAGTTTCTGAAAACTTTTATTTATTGAGTTATTCTTTAAAAATACCTACATTATCTATACCTATAAGAATAAGAAACAAGCCTTGCATCTTCCAAACATTACGCGTCTGTCCCTGAAGCATCCTTATCATTCTCTGTCATTTTTTCCTTTGTTTCCATTGAGATTCATACTCTCCTACTACATATTCATACTCTCCTACTACATATACTCTCCTACTTCCAGGTTGCCCAAGGAAGCTGTGGATGTCCCCTCCCTGGAAGTTTTCAAAGCCAGGTTGGATGAGGCTTTGAGCAACCTGGTCTAGTGGAAGGTGTCCCTGCTGATGGCAGGGGGGTTGGAACTAGATGATCTTTAAGGTCCCTTCCAACCCAAACCATTCTATGATTCTATGATTCTATGATTCTATGATATACATGACCTTTGTGTACTGGAGTATAGGGTGTGAGTTTGAATGTTTCCTAATACCAAACAGAATAAATGGCACAGTAAGAATAGCTTGTTTTTCCTCTACAAAGAGGTGTCCAAGAAGACATATTACTGTGAGACCACTGAATTGGGAACTAATGAAATTATAATTTTTAATACATCTGAATATATCAAACTTCTGGAAAGATTCTTACTGTGAAGCACCGTAAGATGAACATTGTCACATCATTATAAGCTGGTAGAGACTCTGTTAGGCTTTGAAAGCTAAATTGGAAACAGATGTCTGCCTACACAAAGAAAATTATCTTATTAATAAATGTTTGTTCTAATGATGACAAAAGTGAGATTCCAGCCAAAAGAAAAGTTCTGCATAGCAGATGATGGACTTGAGAATTCATTATCAGAAGTGAAGGAAGCAGTTTTAGTAATTTAATCAAGAACAGTAATATTGTGTATATTTTGAACAATCTAATGGAAGTATGACAAGTCTACTCCCTGTTAAAAATACAACATAAATCTTTTATATTTCCTTGCTAATTTGGGTTGTATTTGTTTTTCTTTCCAGAAGATTCCTGGAAACTATTTTAAGATTACTTAGTGATTGGAAGTTCTGGAGATAATGTAAATACTTTCTTTTCTTTAAGCAAAAAGACAAGCAATGTTCTTGAGCAATAAAAACATGTGCTTTCACAGTTAACAGCCTCAGCTGTTGATAACTTGCTTAAATGTAGTTAGAAATGCTTTGAAGGGTAATGTAAATTCATTTTTATTTAACCACAACTTTGCTTCAAAACCTGCCTCTTCTATCTATATTTAATTCAGTTTTAATAACAGTTATTATCACAATGGGAAATTCAGTAGAATTTTTCACCAGTGGACCCCAAAGTGTTTGGTAAGGAAGAGTGGGGTATCATTTACTACATTTTGCACTTTTTGTCTGGGACATGTTGTCATGACTTTGAAACAGAAAAATCTGCTCTCAGCTGGAGCATATAAAAAATTTCTTTTTAAGTAACAATAATAATCTTAAACCATTTCAAGTGTTCACTCCATAATGCAAAACCTTAAAAGTCTTTACATAAGCGTGAATCCTCAGATGAACTAAGATGAAAGCAGTCCTTGGCTTGTGCCACTTAGAACATGCAAGCCCTTTGTTTTTGAAGTCTTACAGGCTGCTTTAGTTAAATCCAGGTCATCCTCTCCATTAACTTGACAGGAACTAGCTGCTGAAGTGTCTGAAACTCCAAACCAGAAGAGATGATTTTTTGGCCCCTGGTCTGTGTTGACCAATAAAACCGAGCTGGGTCAGGGGAGCCAATACCACCCCTTGCAGAGGGTTATAGCAGTGACTGCTTCTACTGCTTCTTACTCCAGGCTCCTGGGGACCTGTTGCACAGCCACAAATTCCTGTTTTGGCCTTCAAAGTCCTAGTTAGTAAAATAATATCTAAACTTTTATAATATAGGACAGTAATATCAGAACAACAAAATATCAACACTAGAAAATACTATATCTGAAAGCCTCCTGAGTGTCTTGCCTTCTAAGTGAAGTTTTGCATTTCAATGTATATGTAGGCAAATAAGCGCAGATTCAATATTTTCTCATATTGAATTTTAGCATTTTCATATATTGAATTTCAGTACACCCGGGATAAACATTAGAGCATCTTGAGAGAAGGGGTGGGCAGAAAAAGAAGGAAAAAATAAATTAATTACACAGCCAAATTAAAGAAGCAACATGTCTCTTCAATCTGGCTGCTTCCAATTTTATGTTGTATCCCTCATTTTTGCAGTGTATAGCTGATGTACTTCTGGATGGAAAGGCAAAAGGATTGAAGAGAGCGTTCATTTACAGTCACTAAGTCTACTAGCATTCGTTGGCAATTTAATACATTAATTGCTGTGGTGGGTTAACCCCGGCTGGATGCCAGAGGCCCACAGAAGCCACTCTATCACTCCCCCTCCTCAACTAGACAGGGGAGAGAAAATATGACAAAAGGCTTGTGGGTCAAGATAAGGACAGAGAGGGATCATCCACCAATTACTGGCACAGGCAAAACAGACTCAGCTTGGGGAAAATGAATTTTAATTACTACCAATCAAAGCAGAGTAGGATAATGAGAAATAAAACCAAATCCTGAAACACCTTCCCCCCACCACTCCCTTCTTCCTGAGTTTAACTTTTCTCCTGATTTTCTACCTCCTCCCCACCAGTGTCACAGGGGTACAGGGAATGGGAGTTGGGGTCAGTTCATCACACATTATTTCTACCGCTCCTCCCTCCTCAGAGCGAGGACTCCTCACACTCTTCCCCTGCTCCGGTGTGGGGTCCATCTCATGGGAGACAGTCCTTCATGAACTTCTCCAATATGAGTACTTCCCGCAGGCTGCAGTTCTTCATTAACTACTCCAGCATTGGTTCCTTCCACGGATTGTAGTTCTTCACAGATTGCTCCAGCATAGGTCCTTTCCATGATGTGCTGTCCTTCAGGAAAAAGCTGCTTCACCCTGGGTGCCCCATGGGGTCACAGTCCTGCCAGCAAACCTGCTCAAGCGTGGGATCCTCCCTCCACAAGGGCCACAGGTCCTGACAGGAACCTGTTCCAGTACGGGATTCCCACAGGGCTATAGTATTCTTCAGGGATCCACCTGTTCCAGCATGGGGTCCTCCACAGGCTTCAGGTGGACATCTGCTTCACCATGGACATCCATGGGCTGCAAGGGGACAGCCTGCCTCACCATGGTCTCCACCACAAGTTGCAGGTGAATCTCTGCTCCGGCGCCTGGAGCACCTCCTCCCCCTCCTTCTTCACTGACCTTGGTGTCTGCAGAGTTGCTGCTTTTGCATATTGTCACTCCTCTCTCTGTCTGCAAAATGCACAAGTTTGTTTGGGTTGTTTTTTCTTCCCCTTCTTAATTGTGTTGTCACAGAGGTGTTACCATTGTTACTTATGGGCTTGGCCTTGGTCAGAGGCAGGTGCATCTTGGAGCCAGCTGGCATTTGCTGTGTCAGATATGGGGGAATCTTCCTGCAGCTTCTCACAGAAGTCACCCCTATGCCCACCTACTACCAAAACTTGTCCACATAAACTCAATACGATTGCACTGAATTTAGTTACAAATACAAGCAATAACACTGTTGGTAGAAAGTCTACAACCTTGTTCTAAAACTTACAAAATTAACTACTACACCACTACGTACTTGTTATTCAACTGTCAAAAAAAAAAAAAAAAGGAAGAGGTATTTTCAACTGAAATGTTATTCAAAGTGTAGCTAAATGTGCCTCAGGAGAACATGCTTGAACAGCAGG
>NW_010304983.1:0-6373 GCF_000700745.2 Antrostomus carolinensis | reverse complement strand
GCCCTCGTCGCGCTGTGCTGGGCCCGCAGAAGGCTCCGGCGCGGGCCTGGGGTGTGACTGATGGGGTGTGCGGTCAGGCGAGGGAGCAGTAGGTAGCGTTCGCTTCAGCTCGGCTTTCAGCCTTGGCAGGGAAGCTTACGTTGGTTAGAACATGCGCAGCTGCTTAAAGCTTTCAGCAGTTCTCTGTGACACGGTACCGTGCAGGCAAGACCTGGATGTTGAACTGCGCACAAGTTAGTTTGGGTGAATTGTCACTGCAAATCCCATTCTACACCCTACTGTATGTTTTGTTGTGTATTAATGTGATTGTCTTTGCTGTCGTTGATGAGGAAATGGTCACATGGACCAGTTCGAACAAGTCCAGAGAAGGGCCACCAGGATGATCCGAGGGCTGGAGCACCTCTCCTGTGAAGACAGGCTGAGAGAGTTGGGGCTGTTCAGCCTGGAGAAGAGAAGGCTCCAGGGAGATCTTATAGCGGCCTTCCAGTACCTGAAGGGGCCTACAAGAAAGCTGGGGAGGGACTTTTCATAAGGGCAGTTAATGACAGAACAAGGGGAAATGGGTTTAAACTGAAAGAGGGGAGGTTTAGATTAGATATTAGGAAGAAGTTCTTCACTGTGAGGGTGGTCAGACACTGGAACAGGTTGCCCAAGGAAGTTGTGGCTGCCCCCTCCCTGGAAGTGTTTAAGGCCAGGCTGGATGAGGCTTTGAGTAACCTGGTCTAGTGGAAGATGTCCCTGCTGATGGCAGGGGGGTTGGAACTGGATGATCTTTAAGGTCCCTTCCAACCCAGACCATTCTAGGATTCTATGAAATGCTTTAATTCTGTTAATACTAATACAGAATCAGCAGCTGCTGATTCAGACTTGGCTCAGTGCTTCAGTGCAGGTGATCCTGTGATGTGTGAACTTCCATGAGGACCTTAAGCCCTTCAACTAGTGCTGCTTTGTTTTTGACTAATTTAGGTGTAAAAAATGGTTCAACGCCTGACCTACCGCCGTAGGTTGTCCTACAATACAGCTTCCAACAAGACCAGACTGTAAGTAAGGCATAGTTTCTAAGAAAACGGATTTTTTAAGAAAGCTGAGTTTAAATTTTGGTTGTTACATTAACTGAGTATTTTTCTGCCGTACTTAGGTCCCGAACACCCGGGAACAGGATTGTTTACCTTTACACCAAGAAAGTGGGGAAGGCACCAAAGTCGGCATGTGGTATATGCCCAGGAAGACTTCGTGGTGTAAGTATTAGCCTTAATAACATATGTTTTTTTAAAGTTTTACTTTCAGTTTTAGAAAAAAGGAGTGAATGTTTTTTACATGCTGTTTTTCTCCAAAGTGTTTTCTTAGTGTAAATGCCATCGGTCTTAACAGTGATGGGAATGCCTGAGTAATGCCAGTCTTTGAGCAGTTCCTGCTCTTGGGAAAACAGTCTATTTATAAACAACTTTTTTAATGAATCTATTGGTAGAATAGATTCTGTTCTACCCTGTGGTAGCATCGGCTTAGGAATGCTGAAGATGTCACATACTGTGACTTCAGTCACTTTTTTGCATCTTGAATAGTCAACTTCAGGTGTTGCTGCTTTTTTAAACTGTCAGTGTGAATTTTCTTGATCTGGCTGTTCCCCGCAATGACTGTCTTACGATACACTTCTCGTTTTTGCTTTCTGTAGGTTCGTGCTGTGCGCCCTAAAGTCCTTATGAGGCTGTCAAAAACAAAGAAGCATGTTAGCAGAGCCTATGGTGGTTCCATGTGTGCCAAGTGTGTCCGCGACAGGTAGGCTTACAGAAAGTTACTTTGTGTGAGATTTTTACGTCTTGCTGTGCTTTCATCATGTGGAACAGAACTTTGAATCAGACTCTAGTCTGACATTAGTGCAGTAGAATGGAGGGAATAAGCATGGGGCACATCAGCAGTGATGTTTGTGATTTTGTCCCTTGGATTTGAGCTAGTTACTGTACATGGAGCTCCTTGGTAGAGAATGTCATGATTTCTTACTGCACTGTTGCTTTGGTGCTAAACAGTCTGCTCATTCTGGATTTTTGAATTTTATACTGAGCCCCTATAGTAAAGATTTTTCTGCTGTCCTATTTTTTTGTCTGATGTAAAGATATTTGTGTAAGATCAGTTGAGCTTTTAGCTTCTTTGTGGCCTTTTGGGATTAAAAGCTATTAATTTGTTGCATATTAAGCATCTTTATTGTGGTTAAGCTTTAAGATGGCCTTTGATGGGCCTCAGTGAGTTCAGTTTCATTGGGTAACAACTGTACATCCTATACTTCCTTGGCAAGTTTGAGGAAAAAATGTATATTGTAAAGAATGTCATCTCTCTGAATGGTAGTCAAAGCAGATCTCTGGAGTTAGCAATGTGGTGTCAGCTTTTCATTGACAGTGCGAATTTAGCCAAGTGCATTTTGCTTTAGTTGGTTGTTTTTTTTCTTGTGTGAGTTCTACGTTAAATCACAGTAGGTGCCACTGAAGACAGGTTGTTAGAGCTGCAGATTTGTAGCATAACTTTTCTGTGTTAAACACCAGGTTTTTTCTGAGCATTTTCCCAAACACTTTATGAGCTTGATAGGTTGTTTTTAATACATGAGTATACCTTATTCTGCCTAAAACAAAAACCACAGTCACTGCCATCCATGTAATTAGCAGGTTTTCTCCTGCATCTATTTAGGCATCTTTGGTAGGTTTTGTGTACTTCAACAGTGGCTGTATATACCAAATGCATATGGAATGGTGTTTTAATCTTTCAGGGTAGAAGAGTGGGTAGTATATTTGTGCTCTGAACTTGAAATCGTCAAATAGGCTGTTGATATGCGAGTACTATCACATAGGTCCATCTGCGTGGTGGGGCTGCGTGTCTTCCAGAAATAATCATGTTCAGGTGTGACTTGACCAGATTGGGTTATCTCTGTTTATGTGCAAAGAAGCTTTAATCCCAAGAGAGCAGCTGTTCTTGTTTTGGTAACTGAACTCTATACATAAAGTTTTCTGTAGTTCTAAAGGAAGAGAACTGGCCACATCAGTTCTGACTTTAAGAACAGTTAAATTAGTTTGCCAGTAAGGAGCTTTGCTTTTTGCCTTTGAAGTTAGTGAAAGTGGTAATTTTTCCAGTATTCAGCCATCAGGTATTGCCTTGCTTGCCTACAAGCCACTCACCCCAAATTTGTGGGCACACTAGGTCTTCTTCCCCAAACCTCTATGTTCATACAGTGCCAGTGCCCCCGTCTTTTGATGCTGATGAGAACATTGATGGTTTCTCTTTTTATGTAATTGTGGAACTACCACCACATGTGCAGTGAATGTTGGAGACAGCAAAACTAACTGTAACTTTATCTTATTTTTGTGTTTTCACTTAAGTGGGTACATGTCCTAAAGTTGTTGATTTTCCTTTCCAGAATCAAACGAGCTTTTCTTATTGAGGAGCAGAAGATTGTTGTGAAGGTGTTGAAGGCACAAGCACAGAGCCAGAAGTCAAAGTGAATCTATTTGTAGTTTCAGCCCAATAAATGAAAGCTCCACTTTTCTTGTGTCCTTTCATTCCACGTGCTAGTCAAAGCTGGTGGGAGCTGCATCTCACAGCTTGTATAATGCAGAATTGGGTTTTGGTGCAAGAAACTCCACCAGTCCGCATGCTGTGTTCTCTGCTGCCTGGAGACAGGGGAATCAAGCAGGTGGAAGGAGGTCTGGTTAAATGGGACCCCCAGTCTTGTGGAGGGATTGGAGTAACTTTGAGCAACGCAGTTTTTTTTCCATGACAATAGCTGTGTATGAAGTCATCGGAGGATTTGGCTCAGTAGGAAGTTAGGAATCTGAAAAAGAAAAGCAAACAAAAGAAGACTAAAGAGAGATTGTCAGATGAGGAGGAGGAGAGCTAGTACAGGCCTGAGGTAGATATTTTTTTTCTTTTAATAGTATGTGCTGTAGTTGCTGTTACTTCAGTCTGAGGGTGGGGGGAGAGTAGTCTTGACTTCTTGAAGTGAGTGCTGTATCTGCCAGACAGTTACATGCTGCTACCTCTGGATCTCCTGGAAGAAGGCTGCAGCTGCTGCATTCTGTTTGTTTGTTAGGTGCTGCCTGTGTCAGTAGCTAGAGATACAAGGCGACCTCCAGGGCCCAGGTAGGATAGACCTTTAATGGCTTCCAGAATTAGGTTTTAGAGTAGCAGTGTACGCCTCTGCTATTGAAACTTGAAGCAAACTTCTGTTGCTTTATCACTGATGATGTAATGGTAACGTAAAAAGCAGTTGTAAAAGGTGGAAATGGGCTTGTTTTGCTGCTTTGCTTCATTCTGCTGTGTAGAGAGAACGGTAAATGTGCCTTTAATGCTACGCAGGAGTGCTTTAAGGCACTTGGGATAATTCTTGCATTGTGTGTGGGTGCAGTGGTATTCCTCACCCCCAGCTTTGAATTTTGGAACTGCTCTTAGTATCTGGCAAGATACTAACTGTCTGTTTTTACCAGAAAGTATTTTTTCAACAAGTAGTGAGTTCCACCACAGGAATTAGGAAGGAGGAGAAATAATTACTGAGTGTGCAGACTTGGTGTAAGCAGTGAGGATGCCATTTGAAGAGGTTTCTAAGATCACTTACAGAGTCTACTTGGGCTGTGGCTTGAGAAGATGTGTGCAGATTCCTCTTCCTGACTGTATGCTGTCTGTTCACACCGTGCCTAGCTCTGAAGCTTGTCAAGGCTGTACAGTCAGTCAGGAAACAGGTGACAGAAAACTGAGTTGATGAAAAGACCTGCCCTTTTGGCATCGGTGAGCTGGTACCTCGGGTCAACTGCTTGCAAACTCAACAGCAGTGGTGTTGGTGCCTCCTGGGTTTGATGACAGGAGATGGCTGCGATGCAGGATAACTGAGTGAACACCACACGGGGTGAAAGGAGCTGTACTCTGCCAGGCGTTTCTTCTCAGCGTCCCAAGTCATTAAAATAATTCTGCCAGTATTCTCAAAATGGATGAACATTGCAGCTAACTCGTGTAGCTTTAAGTATGAAGTGTTTCTT
The DNA here is from genome assembly GCF_000700745.2 of Antrostomus carolinensis. Lineage (NCBI taxonomy): Eukaryota > Metazoa > Chordata > Aves > Caprimulgiformes > Caprimulgidae > Antrostomus > Antrostomus carolinensis. The sequence goes on along the minus strand of NW_010304983.1, from coordinate 1,361 downwards.
TCTCCTCAGTTCTGGTTATGCTAAAACTTGTTCCAAAGGCTGTAGCTGATTAAAGGAGGTTCTGAGACAAACATGAGTACCCTGGCATTTTTGGGTGCTGTTACTATAGTTGGCTTACAAGGTTAAAATTTTATAAAGTGTTGCCTTACTGTGCTGGTACAAAACTTCAGTACTTCGGCCTGCTGGAAAAATGGGTTTAAAGCAGAGGCGGAAAGTAGGGCAGGTGTGTCTAACCTGCCCTGAAAGTGCTCTTGTTTTGTATTAAAAGCTGCGAGATTAGAGTTTTCCTTGGGGCTTTTGGAAAGGAGGCAAGATGTAGGGAGAATGCTTTTGGAGTAATTGGGAGAAATGTTGTAAACATCTGTAAAGATGATTTGACAATCTGGCAAATTGCACTGGGGGGGAGATTTTTCCAAACATGGAGGGCTAAGACTGAAAACAGCTGATTATAATGATGTGATTGCACTGAAAGGCAACTGAGGTTTGAGTTAGGAGAACTGATATCGCCACTGTAGGCAGAAATAAAAGCAGTTACGAGGCAAAGTGTCAGTGAAATGGTAGTAAGGCCTTTAATTATTTTTTTGACAGTTTTGAAAAGCAATTCTCTGAGCAGACCGCCACACTGTAGGTATGGGGGCAGTCATTTGGGGCGTGATCCTTCTCGGGGCTGCTGGTACCCTCTGTGCTGTGGGTGGTGGGCTGGGTGGCTTGTTGAGGCAAGATGCCTTCTCCTGGGGTGTGCATATGCTCACGTAACGTGGAGTGAGGGGTTGGTGTTGAGATGGTTCTTACTGCCTCTTCCATGTTAAATTACATCTGCTGAAAGGCATCAGTCTTCCTAGGTGTGGGTGTTTGGCTTTTTGTTTTGTTTTTTTCTTGTGGACCTGTTACTTCAGCCAGCTCTCTGATTCAGTCCCTGCTGCCAGGTACCTTTTCTGAAGGAAACGCTTCCTGTCACGTCAGGAGACTTGACCTCAGCTCACATAAAGCTATAGAGAAGACAGGAACTGCTTGAACCCTTCCCCTGTCTCTACTCACGAAGCAAGAGAAAATAGACAAGTCTCCACTCAAAATGGAAATTTTTTCTCCCTTAATGTGTTGCCTGGGTGCTTCTCTCCACACTGAGCTTCATCTGAGCTCTTAGGGGAGCGTGTACAATGGTCTGTATGCGCACAGGTACCCCACTTGTTCCCAGCAGCTCCCGGTGTGATGTCCTTCCCCGCTCGTTCCCAGCAGCTCCCGGTGTGATGTCCTTCCCGGATGCTGGTCTCTGTGGGCAGTTCTTGGGGTCTCCTCCTGCTGTGGGCCAGGACAGACACTACATCCCGGTTGTGCAGGTAAGGGGCATCCTGGCCTCACTC
>NW_010304982.1:1092-1438 GCF_000700745.2 Antrostomus carolinensis | reverse complement strand
AAGCTGTACCCCGAGCCCAGCTGGGACTCCAAGGCAGGATGCCCTCAACAGCAGTAAACATTGAACAAGGCCATCTGTCTGTCCTTCCCTCCATCCATCCTTCTTTCCAGACAGCTGTCCTTCCTTCCATTCACCCTTCCTTTCACCCTTCTTTCTGCTCATCCTTCCTTTCCTCCTTCATTCTACTCATCCTTCCTTTCTTCCTTCTATCCTTCTTTCCAGCCAGCCATCCTTCCTTCCCACCAGCTGTCCTTCCTTCCATCCTTGCTTTCATCCTGATGTCCATCCATCCTTCCCTCTCTCTCTCCCTTCCCTCTTTCCATTCCTCTGGTTCTTTTCATTTCAT
>NW_010304982.1:681-942 GCF_000700745.2 Antrostomus carolinensis | reverse complement strand
CCTCTCCCTCTCCTCTATCCCCATGCTGCCCCAGCCCCATGGTGTTGCTCAGGGTGACTGTTCTTTCGGGCAGGCTCTGCCACAGCTGCCTGGGCACTAACAAAAGCTGCCCTTGTCCTGCCACAAAGTGCCATTATTAAAAAAACTTCTGGGTGAAACATTGTGCCAAGGTGAGGGAGGACAAGGGATGCCTGGAGGGATGCGGTGGTGGAGAGGCACCACGTTGCCCTGGCTCTGTGCCCGGGGGAGGGCGGCTGTTCT
>NW_010304982.1:0-642 GCF_000700745.2 Antrostomus carolinensis | reverse complement strand
GCATAGGCTTTGAAGGTGCGGACACGGGACTGTCATAGAATCATAGAATGGTTTGGGTTGGAAGGGACCTTAAAGATCAGCCAGTTCCAACCCCCCTGCTGTGCACAGGGAGGTCAACCACTAGATCAGGCTGCCCAGGGCCCCATCCAACCTGGCCCTGAATGTCTGCAGGGATGGGGCAACCACAGCTTCTCTGGGCAACCTGGGCCAGTGTCTCACCACCCTCTGGGTCAAAAATTTCCCCCTAATATCTCCCCTCTCTCATTTTAAAACCATCTCCCCATGTCCCATCACTCTCTGCCCAAGTTAAAAGTCACTCTCCTCCTGTTTCTAAGCTCCCTTCAGGCACTGGAAGGCTGCAATGAGCTCTCCCTGGAGCCTTCTCTTCTCCAAGCTCAACAAGCCCAGCTCCCTCAGCCTTTCCTCAGCAGAGAGGGGCTCCAGCCCTCGGATCATCTTCCTGGCCTCCTCTGGCCCCGGTCCAACAGCTCCACATCTTTCTTGTGTTGGGGGCTCCAGGCCTGGATGCAACACTCCAGATGGGGCCTCACAAGGGCAGAGTAGAGGGGGACAATCCCCTCCCTCACCCTGCTGCCCCCCCCCTCTTTGTGATGCAGCCCAGGATGCAGTTGGCCTTCCAGG
>NW_010304981.1:4604-22100 GCF_000700745.2 Antrostomus carolinensis | reverse complement strand
CAGGAATGGCTACAAGCATATGGTCAGAAAAATGGATGGGAAAGCGCTTTAATTATCTGGATCAGAAAAGTGTATGTTAAAGGAAGGAGTGCTTCTGGAGAGTTTGGGTCTGAACAATTATCTGGCTTCATTTGCTGATTAAATGTTTCTGGTGCTCATAATTATACACGCAAGCTCATCTCACCGAAATGAATTAAAGAATAGTATGAGATCACTCAGCTGTGAATCAGTAACTCGGTTTGTAAGTGTGGCTTGAGTCTTAAGAGAATACTTACTTCGCTTTAGATTGTTTGGGGTTTTTTCCCCCCTTTTTTAATTCTGGACACTCATATTCCTGTGGTTTCATCATTCATGTCTGTCAGGTTTTTCTTGTAGCAGTTAAAGCCTGAGTCAGGGAATCAGCACTCTGGCTTTTTTTTTTTCTCTCTCACTTATTTGAGTCATCTTGAATAGTTTTAGGTGTGATAACTTCACTTCTTTTATGCTTTCTTCTCTGAAGAGAGGATCAGTCACAGTAGAAGATCAGAAACTAGCTCTTACTGTTTAGATCAACTTTGGAAATTTTTTATAAAAGGAGGTAGAGCAGTTATTTGTGTTATTTTTCTGGCACCACTGATAATATATCCTCAAGCTGTAAGGGCCTGTTGCTGATGTTGAGGTACGGAGTATTTGTTCAGCTATCTCTGTGTCTTTTTTTATTTTTAGGCTCTTTTACCTATGGCAAATGTGGCTGTGATTGACTATACGTTGGAGTTCCTAACAGCAACCGGAGTGGAAGAAACCTTTGTTTTCTGCTGTTGGAAGTCAGCTGAGATAAAAGAGCATTTACAGTAAGAATCTTTTATTCTTTTTAGTTTTATCATGGAAAGGATTCTTCTATCATCCAACAAGCTTCAAAGGTCTCACTGATCCTTCAGATGAAAACCGTATGCAAGAGAGTCCCTTTCAACAGTTGTCTCCTAGCACATCTCAAAAAAGACCATTCCTCCTGTGAAGGAGTGTGGTTGTGCAATGTATTAAAAGGGTTCAGTGTTTTGGGACTGCATTTATATTGGCATTTAACTTCTCTGGTCTAAAAGCTGGAGTTTCCTGTGGGTAGCCATGTAAATGAGAGCACCACCTTTTGTATTATGCCTTGGTGTGCTGTGCAACATCTGGAAACAGCTCTCTGAGCAGCTTTGCCTCTGCGTGCTGCAGGTTTGCACGCTAAAGAGAAGTGTGCAGTCTTTTCCCTGCCTGAGGTACTGCTTTTTGAGGAAAAAAAGTTTGGGTTGTGTGTAACTTTTCCTTCTCCTCTGTCAAAACTTGGCTCACAGTGGAGTCAAGTTTCCTAAGGTTCCATAAGTTACAGTCTCAAAGCCTAACGCTGTTCAGTTCATCTGCTGTGTGCAAATGGGCGTACCTAAGCCTATCGATAGTGGGGTCGTTGTGATGGATTCCCCTTGCATTCACTTACGGATGTGGGGTGCACTGGGGCTCTGTCCCCCAGTATGTTCTCTGTAGGAATATCTCTTTCTGCCTTCCTGATGTATTTTTCTCCTTCCAGAAAATCCAAGTGGTGCCGCCACACCTCTCCCAACACGGTGCGCTTTGTGACTTCTGACCTGTACCGCTCCCTTGGGGACGTGCTACGAGACGTTGATGCCAAGTCCCTTGTTCGCTCTGACTTCATTCTCGTCACTGGAGATGTGGTGTCCAATTTCAATATATCCAAAGCCCTGGAAGAGCACAAGTAGGTGTTGAAAGGAGCATAGAGTTTACCTGGTGTGCTGAGACTCTGGGCTTTAATTCTCTGAAAAATGATTTTAAAGTTCTGCCCTTCTTTTTCAGGTTGCGTCGTAAGATGGAAAAGAATGTTTCTGTGATGACAATGATATTCAAGGAGTCCTCACCTGGTCACCATGCTAGGTGCAAAGAGGATGACATTGTTATTGCTATGGACAGTGCCACAAACCGTGTCCTTCATTACCAGAGAACCCAGGGGCTGAAACGCTTCCGCTTCCCTATGGTGCGTCTGGAACCTGATGGGTGGAAAAGGGCTGCCGTAGTGAAGCAGCTCAGCCCAAGGAGGTTCTCCTTGAGTGAGGGCTGGGGAACTGTGCTTGCTGCTTCTTTTGGAGGAGCAAGTGATAGGAAGTGACTCTTGGTAAACTGGCTTTTTTTTCCTTTAATGTTTATTTGAGGCTTGGTGAAATTGTGCTGGAGCACACATCTTTGGGACTCATTTCAGAGTTTGAAGATAGGGTAGGCTTATTTCTCACAGTTTAGTTTTTGCCATAACTTGACTCCTTTTCTACATGTGAAACAAGGGCAGTGGATGATTTGTGCTGTTGCAGAGATTCCTAAATTGGGATGCATAAACCTCTATCGTACACAAACCATTTTGAAGCAGCACTGAGCCTGACATGGTTGGGTAGAATAACAGTAAGTGCAATTACCTCTGTCTGTATTGTAGACCTAAAAGAGTTATGGGCTCTACTAACAATGTAGTAAATGCCCTGTAAATGTCTGTGGAGGCACTTTTCTCCAGTGAAATAAATTGTCCTTTTTATTTTTTCATCTTAGAACTAAGATTGTGATTATGTGACATTTTCATCCCAAAATCAGTAGTCAGTAAATAATTTTTTACCTTCAAATGATAGCAGAAATCACTGCATGAAACTAAAAAGGAAAAACAAAACAAACAAACAAAAACCCCAGAAAGCAACCCCCCACAGCTGTAAAAATCCACATGAAGCTACGAATACTGCATTTTGATTTATTAGTGTTCTTTGATATTTGTAGCTCCCAGTGACTGAGGTGAGGAGCCTCCTGGAGGAAAAGTGATTGTTCAAAGTACAGGCTGTTTCTTTGAGAGCTGCACTGTGTAAGGACGAAATCTCTGCTGACTGACACGCAGCTCTATGTGCCTGCTGAGCCTACTAAGCTTGTGTCTCAGTGTAGATTGTAGATTTTTCTGATCTTCAGAACTTCAGCAAGTTTATTAATTCAGTCAATACTGCACCTGGCTTATAGAAGGCTTTTGGGGTTCGGTACTGCGTAAGGCACTTAGATAATCTGAATTTTTTCCTCTTTCAGAGTCTGTTCCAGAACTCTATTGAGAATGTTGAGGTGCGCCATGACTTGCTGGACTGTCATATCAGCATCTGCTCTCCACAGGTGAGCTCTGCCCTTCTAAGGGTCCAATTCGATCTGCATTGCTCCCTTTGTCCTGCTAGTGTGCAGGGGATGCATGTGGCCTGAGTGTACTGGGCTTGGAAACCAGAACTCCCAGTTGTGCTCAGGGATTGCACTGAGAGCCTGAGTCATCATGTGGCACTGCTCTGCAGACTATATGGGTGCTCAGTCTGTATCTGGCATCCACTGCCCGAGCCCAGGCACAACTAAGCAGTGAATGCATCAGTAGACTGGCTGATTTGGCACAGAATGAAACTATTCTGGAAAATAAACAATTTCATTTTGAGTATAGTAACATTTGTGGAGCAGAGGTGATGGCTGTGCTGTGGAAAAGTGTCAGTACTTGCAAGCTGGTACCATGTTAGGGTAACATTCAGAGTTATTCCAGCCTAGGCTCACTAACATCTCTTCCACATCTGAAAAAGCTGGTCTACAGCCTTCCTTTGGGATTGAAACTACAAAGTGAGGCTGAGAGGATGGCTTGGAAGTGCTAAAGCAGTGTTTTACCCCTTCTGAAAACCAGAATCTGTTCATAGTCTCCATTAGGAGGAGGAGATGGGAAGGCCAACACTCCTAGCAGAAGGAATCAAAGCTTTATTCAAGGCAAGAGCATCACTTTCCTATACTGTATAACTCAGCTCTCTGAGAACCACTGAACAACCATTAATTATCTGGCTCCCCTGGCAAATTTTTCTGCTAACTATATTATTTCCTTATATTTTATTCCTGGCAGGTGGCTGAGCTGTTCACAGACAATTTTGATTACCAGACACGGGATGACTTTGTGCGTGGTCTGTTGGTGAATGAGGAGGTAAGGAGAGGGTTGTTACAAGGGAGATCCTATTGCCTAGCATGAAAGAATTTTCTGAAAGGCTCCTGCCTGTCTTGCAGGTCCTGGGGAACCAGATCCACATGCACGTAACGACAGAAGAGTACGGTGCCCATATATGCAACCTGCTCATGTACGAAGCTGTGTGCTCTGACATCATCCGGCGCTGGGTTTATCCTTTGACTCCAGAGATGAACTTCAGTGATGACAAGAATCAGAGTTACACCCATTCTAAACACAATATTTACCGGGGGGTGGATGTTAGTCTCGGCCACGGCAGCGTGCTGGAAGAGAACGTACTCATTGGGCAAGGAACGGTCATCGGCAGCAACTGCTCCGTAAAAAACAGTGTTATTGGGCAGAACTGTAGGATAGGTGAGTGCAAGAGTGGGGGACATGCAGGACTTGCCAGGCAAGGGCACAGCTTGTTAAGATTTAGTTTTTAAAGTGCATTTGGCTCTGGGAGAGGATGATAGGTGGCTACTGATTGACTTCTAATGGGAAGAAAGGAGAAAAAGCTCGGTTTTGCAGCAGAGGAAATAGATCAAAGTTTTCAGGGTACCATAATGATGCTGAAAAGTGGAAGGCACTTCATGCAAATAAGTAGAGAATGCATGACCTTTACTGATCTAGAGTTATCACCCACCAACATCCTGCACAAAGGGACATCTTTCCCTGGTTTTGTGACCTGCCTGGTGGTATTCCTTCCACATCTTGGCTGGATTTTTTTTTTTTTGTGATTTGGCTGTGTTTGTGCAAAACCAAGGTGTCAGTTGTTACTGTCAACTCGTTAAGTCTCGGTAGAGAGCAAGCTTGTCTTTTAGCCTTGGGTAAGAAGTGTTTGTAAGCCTTAAAGGCCAATTTTTACCTTTCACCTAACATCCATCATGTATCAAGGGCACTGGGATTCAGTAAGATGCTTTCTAGCGGGCTCAGCAGTGTGGGAGAGCAGCAGACTGCCTTGCTTAACATATTTGTGCTTGGTGATGTATAACAGGTGATAAAGTTGTTTTGGATGGAGCTTTTCTCTGGGACAGAGTACACATAGCAGATAACGTGGAGATCTGCCATTCCGTTATCTGTGATGAAGCTGAAGTGAAGGAGAAAGTAAAGCTAAAGCCCCACTGTGTCCTCTCTTCTCAGGTGAGCTGTATTTATGTCTGTTCTGCTTTTTGCCTTTCTTGGCAGGTTACTAGCCTTACAGGAGACCACCACACCAGAATACAGGGGTGCTCCAAGCCTTTTTGCAGATGTGGGGGGTATGTAACTGCTCCCACCTTTTTCTTCCTTTTGTTTGGCTAGGGTAGCATGGTGTGTGATCCAGCAGTGCGGATGTCTTCAGTTATATTTGTTAGTATAGAGCTTGTCTGGAGCAGCTGTTGTTCCCGCTGGTGGAGATACGAGGGGGCAATCAGGATACTTCTTCATTAAGATATGTTGCATGTGTTTGCAGGTAGTGATCGGTCCTGGCATCACTCTTTCAGAGGGCACAGTGATCTCTTTGCACCCACCAGATGAGGAGGAGGATGATGATGACGAGTTCAGTGATGATTCTGGTGTGAACAAGGAGGAAAGCAAAGTGAAACTGAAAGGTATGAGGGTCTCTGTCTCACTGCACTCAGGCTATGCAGAGGGCTTTGCCTTCCCTGATCTTTTGGGGTCTTTCCCTCCCCCATTCTAGACTCTGCAGTGCCAGGCTGGAGCTTAGTGCTGCATTCAGCTTGGAACATTTGTGTTTTCAGTAGGGCAAGCAAGGGTATTTGGCTCAAGTTGGACAGTGAGATGTACCTTCGGTACTCCCAGTATTAAAATCTTTGGAGACTCAGCTATTTTCCATTTTTCTTAGAGTAAGGCCCTTGTAGGAGACAATAAACTGAAGGTGGAAGAGATGTTCAATTCAAGGCAGGTTGCAAGATCTATATCCTTGTACCTGGACTGTGTCCAAGGACTTTGTCCTTGTAAAATACTGTTTCTGCCAGTCTCTGTTTGTGGAGGAATCTAAACATGGTCAGCTGAACGTTGCTGCTGTAGGGAGGAATAAGTTGGTGACTTATCAAGGCAAGTGAGAAGATAAAATCTGAAATGTCTGTGCATCTGAAATCTGAGTCTGAATCCCAGCTCCCTCTTGATGTTTAGGGGCAGTAACGTGCAGGTTATACAAGTCTGTTTCAGGTTTGCCTGTAAGCAGTTTCAGGACATCTACCTGCTAACCGCTGTTTCTTTTTCAGGTTACAATAAAAAGGATGTAGGTTCAGAGGGCAGAGGCTACCTCTGGAAAGCAGATGACAAGAATGAAGAGGATGAAGAGCAGAGACAAAGCCTATGGGGTGAGGAAGAATATAGTGTAGTCACCTGGGGATGGACAGACAGACTTGTGTCAGGGAACTGGCTGGTAATTGTGTCTAGAGTAAGACCTGGGCTTTGTGAAGAAGACTCCCTCCAAAAAACATGTGTGTATGGAGGCAAGGTGAGAGATGAAAGCAGGTGGTGGACCAGATTCTCTGTCCTCCTGTGCTCTGTGGAAGATGTTTGTTATACCTTTGACTTGGCTGACACACGCAGCTGTCGGTGCTGTGAGTGGCACACTGTGGGATACCAGGCCCTCCCTTAAAGGGAATATGCTTTGGCTATTCTGGGTACTGCTGGCTTCCTTCCTGCTAGTGACAGCATCTGCTGACATTGCTCCACCATGAGTCAGCAGTCTGTGCAAAATGCATTTGTTTCTGTCCCTGTCCTTTGTTGTCTGCCTGCAGACTCTTAAAAAGTCCTATTATCCTAGTGCCAGCTGTAGCATTCCCTCTGCAGCAAATCTAGTCATCTGGACCTCTAAGTAGAAGGACAGATAGTTGCTGACTTGGTTGGAAAGTCCCTGGGACACCTGGTTCCTCATGAATATGACAGCTGCAGCTTTTGAGTATTGAATGCTGCATCCTCTCTTCTTCCCCAGGCCCAGCTATAAATTCCGAGGAAGAGAGTGAGTCAGACAGTGACCTGAGCATGGGCTCTGAGGAGCCAGACAGTCGGGCAGCATCCCCTCAGCTGGATGACATCAAAGGTGAGAGATGGGCTGTTAAAAAGTGTGGTGGGTCTGAAGATAATGCAGCGAGTGTGCGATTTGTGCTGCTTTCTCTAGGTATACTGGAAAAATTGTGGATGTCTAGAATATGTTTGTTTTCTGACCTCACTTCCTGCATTTTCTACAGAGTTCTTTAGTATTCCTCATATTGCTGTTGTGTTAACCCAGGGCAGCCAAGGACAAGAAGCTAGATAAAGATCCTCCATCTTTCTCACTCCTGATCACTGGGCCTTCATGAAATTTACCTCCCTGAGTTGTCTGTTTAAATAGCAGTGTCATTGCCCAAACTCAGAGAATGTGTGACAGTCCAGCAGAGTTTCCCTGTGTGAAAGGCTTAATGCTGTAATCGTGCTGGAGAATTAAATGTCCTTGTAGGAGCTGCCTCTTTTGGCAGATACATTTTGGTTTTCTGTTTTGTTGTGTTACCTGTATTTGAAAGGGATTCAAGCCAAATTGGGAAAAAAAAAAAAAGCCTTTTTCATGTTAAAATATCTCCCCAAAGGAAATTAAACCAATAAATTTTAGGTTTGAATCCACATTTTTAGTGAGGGGAAGATAAGGTTTGTCTGAATAGGAGAAGCCAGATAATAGAAACTCTGCTCTAAAAGGTTACAGAGGTAAATAACTTTGTACTGGTTTGTGTGGATAGATCATAGAATGGCTTGGTAAAAGGTGATATCTAGTAGGTAGTCAGTGATATCTAGTAGGAAATCAGTGATATCTAGTAGGTAGTCTGCTTTATTTGAATTCTATTCCACTATTTATAAGTATAGTTGATGTAGGTTTGTGCCAGCTTTTGGAGGGTGAATAGAAAGCTATGCCAGAATGCTTCCTTTGTTAAGGGCATAGTTTCTTCAGTAATAAACAGTTTGAATAATCTGTGCTTTTCCCTTTCCTCTCTAACTACCTGTTCTTTCTTCCATTAGTTTTCCAGAATGAGGTTCTGGGCACATTACAGAGGGGCGAAGAAGAAAACATTTCCTGTGACAACCTGGTCCTGGAAATCAACTCCCTCAAGTGAGTGTTCCCTTAGCAATGCTGTCCCTTATGCTGAACAGTTGGGTTTGACAGCCCAAGAAGAGGAGAAACAATGTGAATACCCATGTGTGATGGTTAAATGTTAATTTTATTAGTATAGAGCATGAGAAATGTGTATTAGATATCATGACTGAATGACGACAGGAGTTAATGGAGAGCACCAGCTGCGTCTATAGCATCCTCAGTGGCTAGGCTTTTCCTGCCCCAATTCTGTAACAAGAGATTGAATTGCTATCAAGTAACTGTGGACTGAAGAGACTAAGGCAGTTCTTGGCACAGACTGCCTGTAAGTTCATGCAGGGGCTGCTGCTCTGTGCATTGCAGCATTCAAACAGCTGCCTGCAGCTGGGGCTATGCTGTGATGTCACTTGTCCACTCTGTTTTTACAGCAGCAAGTCTGGAACACATGATCAGAGTGCCTTTTACCTAGTATTTCTCAAATACAAACCTGTTTCCCTTTTGTGCAACAGTGTTCCTACAGCACTCTAGTAAATGTGAGGGTGCTGTCCCTGCAGCAGCTGGTTCCACTGTGATAGCAGATTTTCATGACTTGTAGCCTTATGCAGGGCCTGATGCAACACAAGGTGGTTTTATTGCCTGACTATTTGGAGAACCAACCAAACAAAAAAACCTGACCAGAAGATGAAAATAAATTTTTCTGCTGTATCTCTGTGAAGAGCCACAACGGGCAGAGGTCAGATAGTGTGAAACAATGGGGTTTTTGCCTTTTTTCCTTGCAGGTATGCCTATAACATTGGCTTGAAGGAGATGATGCAGGTGCTCAGTAAAGTGATCCTGGAATTCCCACTGCAGCAGCTGGATGCAAACCTGGACTCCCAGAACTATTTCTCAGCATTACTTCCTGTGAGTCCTGCTCACATTTGACTCTTCTTTGGGCTTGTCTCCTAGTGTGTAGGAGTCTGCCAGGATGCCCCAGGTACTTCCTGGCTGAGAAGTCTTTTTGGTTACGCCTGAAGCCACTTGAACTCCTCATTAGTTCATGAGCCTCTTTGTCTTCGAAGTAAAGCTGAACAGAAACTATTGTACCTGCTTGACAGAACTCAGCTGAGACTGTAGGTGTAGGGAGCTCTGCTTCAGTACCTGTGGTTGATTCTGTTTCCTTTGTGTGACAGAAGTGCATCACTTGTAGAAGAGAAAAGAGAGGGACTGTTAGAAATGTCTTTACAGACTTGCATTCCAGGAACCTGGTTCCAATCCATCACAAGCCTCATCCTGGGGCAGCAGGGAGTGCTCTTCTCCCAGTGGAATTCTTTCCAAGGTTGTTACTTATCTGTATACTGTAATTGGTGCCAATTTTTTTCCAGCCAAATGCAAAGGCACGATATTGTTATGTGTGGGTGAAGATACAGAGTTCTATTGTGTCTCTAAAGGGACTGGGGTTGCATAATCTGGTGAGAACAACTTCTAGTTCCTGACTTAAAGGAGACAAAATAGAGTAGGATCTGCTTTAAAAAGCAGGCAGTCTTATCTCAATGGTTTTGTTGATCCAGGCTGAAGCTGTTGTAGTGTTTTTGTCTCTTCACCATAGTCCATTTGTATATTTGAGTTACGAAGGTCGTCTTTCAGAACGAATGGGTCTGACACCTGTTTGAGAAAGACTAGTTTAGGTTTTTTAGGAGATGGAGCTAAAGAGGAATACTAGACTTCCTCATCATCCTTTCTCTGAGGAAGTAGATGCTTTCAATTGATGGATAAGGGTGGAAAACTAGTTCTTCTTCATGTAAGTGTAAGCATAGCACTTAATTAGTCTCCTGGACTTGTGGAGATGCTTTCTGTAGGAAACGAACGTCCATGTGAACTGATCTGTTCATCAGATGGCTTAGTGAGATTTTGCTGTTTGCTCTGTTTTAATTCTGCTTGCTTTTGTTCATTTTTCCAGACTGTTGTCTTGAATATGATGTCCTGTCCTGGAAAAAGAGAACTGAAGGGGGAGGACTGAAAGGAATGTTAGAGGAGGTGTTAGAGTCTAGGTGGAAAGCAGTATATCTACACAACAGGTTGTGTGGAGTTGGTAGCTCTGTAGGATGTGGGGTTTTTTCCCAGCTAGGAAATGGCATCTCTTTCTGTCTCCCAGACTGGGCATCTAGTCTGGGATAGAGGATACTATATACATGCAAAAAGTTTTGTGTAATTGCCCAAAACCCCTTAGAAGCTGAAGACAATGGAAGTACATGAAGGAAGTTGTGGATGCCCCCTCCCTAGAAGTGTTCAAGGCCAGGCTGGATGAGGCTTTGAGCAACCTGGTCTAGTGGAAGGTGTCCCTGCTCATGGCAGGGCGGTTGGAACTTGATGAGCTTTAAGGTCCCTTCCAACCCAAACCATTCTATGATTCTGTGACTTACCTCTGGGTAACTTTGTCCTTGTATATTTCATCACAGGGAAGCTGATGCTCATGTTCAACAGTAGAGACAGCAAATCAACTCACCTGCAGTGAGAATCAGTAATAATATAAATGTAATATTCAGCGTGACCATGCCCCACATCATAGACAAATGGAATTTCTGTAGGTAGGGAATTGTGTGGCATTTATGAAACACAAATCATCCTTAGATTTACCAAAGAGAGACAAGTGTCAGACCAATTGCCCATCATGGCAGCCAGTTTCTCCAGATGCTCCATAATAAAGAACAACCAGGAAGTTTTAGAGCGTCCTTCTCTGTGACAGTTTAGTGGCTCAGTGTCTTTACTGTGTGCAGAACTGTTGTGTTGACTTTCTGTACTGAAGGCAGCGGGAAGGCAGTATCCTGGTGAGGTGTACTGTCAATATTCAGTTGTATGCATGATGTTAGTCACCAGGACAATAACCCAGTATGTTTGGGTTGAGGAGTGGAGGTAGGGAATCGGCTAGTTACGTAATGAAAGCACGTAGCTGAAGTCTGTAGCTATGAAGCTGAAACTGCCTCAGTCAATACTGGTATTAGGCTGAGATCTGCTTATCATGGTTTACATATGGCAAAGTGTTGTTTTGTGTGAGATGGGGATACTTGCATTCAGAAGTGCACTGAACTTTACAGAACTGTTACCTGTTTCTCTTTATAGCTCAGCTCTGACTAAGAGATGCTGAAGGAAGATGGGTTGCTTGTGTAAGAGTGATGGCAGAGCAGTCCCAGACAGCTCAGGAGGGGAAATTGTGGAAATGCCATAGTTATGATGTATGGTTTGACTTGAAACCACAGTATGTGCTCTGAAGTGCTGGCCCCTGAACATGAAGCTCTCAAGTGTTGCAGCAATTTTAGGAAACAAGCATCCAGTAAAAGATATGCCCATGGGTATTTTTCAGATGAAACATGGAGGCTTGAGAAATAGTTATCCAGTTCGATGTACGTCAGGCATCTTGTTCAGCTCTTGTCCAAATTGTAAAGCAGAGATGATACAGAAAACCTCACCTTTCCTAGAACTGTAGACATGATTTGAGCAAACGTGGCTGAAGTTGCTTATAAACTGGAGGCTGTGCTTCTGTCGTCACTGAAGCAGCATCAGACAAGGTTATGTAGGTGAGGGTGTCTAAAGGGAGCCAGGGGAGGCAACATAGCAGGTCAGTTTGCTGAGCTGGCCAGTGTCTGCACTGCTGCCCGGCAGCTGGCATGTGGGTGCACTTCTTGGGGTTTCTGTCAGGGAGCCTTGCTCTTTTGTAATGACATTCAAGTGCACACAGAATGGAATCGCTTATTCGGGGACCAAATGGATCTTTGCTTTCGCTGAAGCGGTTGATGGTGATCAGCACAGGTGCTGTTATGGTGTAACAGGCTGGAATTATTTGCCTTCTGCTTTGCACATACGTCACGATGGTGTTCTGCGCTGGAGGTAAGGGTAAAAAATAGGCCAGATGTTGAGACTGTCCTTCTGACAAAAGAAAAGCAGATCACAAACCTCTCTGAAGCTGCTACAGCATCACTGACCAGATCCAATGAAAAATGAACCTACCTGCCAGAGGAATTTAATTGATTTCTTCAGACTGTAGATTGTTTTGAGGAGTTACCCAGGGTAGAGTCAAAGCCTGGAAAGATATTATATTGTCACATTTTTCAGTCTTTTGTTCAATCTAAAGTAATTACAAGCTTCTAATTCCCCAGTTCAGACTTTCATGAAAGTCCCAGAAGAGCCTTTCTTGGCCTCCAGGCTCATGACATGTTTTTGCTTGGGGCTCTGTGGGGCTGAGCCCTACTTTCCCCATTAGCACCAGTTACAGTGCAGTGCATGTTCTTGACCTGAGCTGGTATGGTTTTTCTTCTTTCCCTTTCCCAGCAATAGGCACACTGGATTGAGTCCTGGGGTTGTGAGTGTTTATAGCTCTGCCTTTTTTTTTTTCTTTTATAAGTAACTTGCTTTCAGAAACTTGATAGCTTCTGGTTAGAATTGTGCCTGCTTATGATTTAAAGGTGTTAACAGAAAGGTACTAGAAAATATTTCTTAGCCTGGAAGGAACTTGCTAGTAGCTTTATTACATTTGAGGTGAAGAATTCCAAAGGATAATAAAAATGCAGGAGATGGTTTTAGAGGAGGGAAGAGTGTTTAGGATCAAGCATTTTCTAAAGGCTAAAATACTTTCTGGAAATATGCCATGCAACCCTCAGGTGTTTTTGTTGTGATACCATGATGATTAGGATCATTCTGTGCTGTTACTGTTGTTCCTTGAGCCAGCTGATGTACTACTGTACAGATCAGTTTGTTTGTACTAATCCTCTTCTTTGTTTCTGCTTGAGGCATGCAAATTCCTTGGTTTCATAGCAAATGTGTCTGAGGAGGTGATGGAATGTGGTACTATGGAGTGGTTGAGCACTGTTTCCTAGTACAGGCTACCTTTGGTAATCTGCTCCAGCCTGGGTTCTAGCTTCACTACGTGTCCTGGAGCTCTCCCTCTGGCAGGGCTACTGCCTGTCAACAATTGTCCTGGACAGAATAATGCTGATTAACCCTGAATGTAGGTGACTCAGAGCTTCTTCATCACACCCCAAGCCCCTGTGAATTATCTGTCCCCCTTCGGAACAGACCAGTTGTATTCTGTAAGGAGACGCTGTTGAAGGCACAGCAAAACTGTGTATCTGTACGGGCACATCAGGGATGTAGTTGCAGGAATTATCAATGCCTGCTGTTGAATTAATCCATTTAAAAAGATGTAGAACTCTGATTTCCTTCAATGTTTTTGTAGGATGGTCTGGTCATGATGTGGCCAATGAAGAATTTTTATATCTTATACTAGTTTGGGTACCTTTTAAAATTGTTATGGACAGGAATCTAAGTAAGTATCTTTATTACCTCCTGTCCTAGATTCAGGTCAGTCTGTGCTGCTTTGCAGAGCTTTACCTGCCCCTTGCTTTCCAGATATGTACAAGTGAAAGAGCTGTGGGGTGCTCAAACAGAAATACTGCTTGAAGAGGCAGCACCAAAATCATTAAACTAAAGACTTCATTAAAAAATAAGCCTTGGAGGAGGGAACTGAGATCAGCTCATAGTGTAACAACTTCTTGTCCTTCATTCTTCCCACTCATTCCCTGCAGCAGACTCCAGGATCCAGAGAGGTCTGAAGGCACACAGCAAATGTGTGACTTGCACTTAGGGGCTGTTCCCCTGCATCCCTGTTTTAGGAGTGGCTATTTTGCACTGTCCACTTATACTCAGCTGGTAATTATCCTGGCACTACCTTTTTTTATCTTTTTTCTTATTTGCTCTTCTGCTTTGAAGGAAAGTTCCACTGAAACGTCAGCTGCTCTGTGGGGGGAAGGTTTGAGTAGCATGTATGTACCTTTCCTTATTGGTCTGCTGTGATTTTCTTTGAGTACCAGACTCCATGAAACACATTTGTTATGATAACCTAGTTTATCTAGGAAGATAATTCCATCCAGAGAGGCAAAACCAAGAAAGCTAACGGATATCCTCAAAGATGCTTGGTAAAAGCAGGTCTTATCTGCATGTGTGAGACTTAATAGCTTCTGTTTTGTGGACAGAGTGGGGCAAATACATTCAGTGGTTAACTGAATGGTTTCTTAAAATGCTTCCCTGGGTCAGTTTCTTAGTGCAGCACAGCTGAGAAACAGTCCTGAGCACACACATCCATCTCATAGCTCAGGAAGTCTTCTGTGTTTTTCCCCTGCAGCTGTTGAAGAACTGGACCCCGTTGTTTAAGAACTACATAAAACGGGCGTCAGATCACCTGAATGCCTTATTTGCCATTGAGGAATTCTTCCTGGAACATGACAGTCTCTGCACATCGATAGCTAAAGTGAGTATCCACCCTCCACTCTGAGGACCTGGTTTTGCTAGATTACTGGTGAAATGCATCCTGTTTGCATCATCAGCTTGTCTGCTTCAGAGGAGAGAATTTTGGGGTCTCAGTGGAGAGGGTGTATAGAAAATACATCTACAACAATTACTTTAAAAAAAAAACCCCAAACCTCTATGTCTGCCTGTGCCTCTGAGAGAGCACAGCTGAGGGTGAGTATTAATTACCAGTATGCAGCCTGAAGGGAGCTATTATTTTGCAGCTTCTAACCTAGATGCCCTTCTTGTGTGACACTGGAAGAGGCGAGGCCAAAGGCTTGCTTTAGGAAGAGCTTTACTTCATTTGTCTCTCCACGGTCCCTGGGATCTAACTGCCAAATGGTTTATCCTACTTTAGAGCACAAAACAAGCAAAGCTAGGAATAAGCGTGGGATTTCTTATTCAGGCTGAGCTAGTGATGAAACTGGGAATAAAGAGGAGCTGACATGTGGCTTATTACCCATCTCCCTGCTTCTGGGAGTTTTCAGCATATTCCTCTTCACCCTCCTTCATAAATATTTTATCCCTGCATTCTTTTTGCCCTTGCAAGAGCTCTCCTAGAGCCTCTTGGTTCCTCAAGAAAGAGTGATCCTAACTTCTGCTACCAGTGCTTCTGGCTAATGGCAAAGCACTTAGGACTGGAGCCAAAAGCCTTGAGTTTGGTGAGCCAATATATCCTGGAATTACAGCAATTGTTTGGCATGTGTCCATTGTTCTAGGGGCCTGGGTTTCCCTGGAGGCTAGGAATTGAAGTGACACTTTATATTTGGAGTTAGCAGCCAGCTTTGTCAGTGCTCTACCGAAAGGAGAGTGACTGCAAAGTGCCTGCTCTGCCTGAGCACAAAGGCACCCTGAGAAAGCAGGATTGCATCTCGCCCTTGCTGCACTGGCCAGGAGTTTGAGCTGATGACCAATTGCTTTGACACCCACCACAAGGCAGTATTAAGACAGAACTGGCAGGAGGAGGGAGCCTGGGGCAGAGCTGGATAGATTTCCTGCTCTTCTCTGCACTGTTGTCACTGTTGTGCTTGTGTGGAACTGCATAAGAGTTGCTTGTTAGATCTGCTGTGGTGATGGGTTTTGGGGTGCTTTAGAAAGAGAATTTAACGTCTTGAACTGACATCCTCTGTGGCCCTTTGTTGCCTTGCAGTCATAACCTGCATCCACAGAGCTGAAGCTGATGGGGCTTCAACTTTGACTCATTACGTGTCGTAGCATCTAACTGTCAGGAACATAAGGCTTGGTAGGAGAAACACGGTTATTTTTAACAGTAAAAGCAAAATGAAGCAGACTGCCTTCTGTTGAAGATGGAGCTGGGAGACAGAGATTATGTGCAAACTTTGTGCTCAGACATGAGCTAGCCCCAAAAGAGTTTATAGAGAGCCCTGTTGCTCTTTTCTTATTGATGCAGGTGTTGATGACATTCTATCAGCTGGAAATTCTGGAGGAAGATGTAATTCTCAATTGGTTCTCTTTGAGGGACACGTCTGACAAGGGAAGGCAACTTCGTAAAAACCAGCGGGTAAGTCCCAAAGGTGTTTGAAGGGGGCAGGACAGAGAGAGAGAGAGAGAGAGACAACAGCTGCTAAAAGAAACTTTGAGTGGAGTTTGGTGCCACTGATGCCTTCTGTGGAGCAGCTGCTGTTACATGGTAGGCCAGTAACACACCAGTGTGTTGAACACTGAGCAACACAACTTTATTCTTCAGAACAGACATTTCTGTGCATTCTACCATAATCATCCTGTTGGGATGAGGAATGGAGGTAGTAGGAGAGGGTGATTGTTTTTGGTGGGCTCTCTGTAGCACGAGGCCAGCACTTGCTGGAGTAGCAGCGCAGCTTCTCTAAGCCAACACCCATTGGAAATGGGCTTTAGGCCAATGCCCTGTGTGCTGGCCCCATGCAATTCCTTTGAAGCTTTCATTCCTGGCTCACCAGTCCCTTCACATAGATTTCTAAGTGTTTGCTGTACTGAGTGGTTTCGTTTGGCTTGTGTTGCAAGGAGCATATAAACTTCCCCCCCTCCATCAGGCAGAACTTTGTGCTGCAGTTTGGTTGAGGCCAGTTCCAGTCCTCCTCCCTGGATCTGGAAGAGGAGCAGGGGAAAAAAGCCATCTCTGAAGAACTCTAGCTTTGTTTAAAACCTTTGCAAAGTCAGCTCTTAGTATAGGTCAGCAGTACGTTCAGCCGCTTATGCGAGCCCACTTAAAAGGTAAAATGAGCTGCCTGCTTCATAGCAATTTCTCAGGGAGTAGGTTTTTCCCAGCAGAGTTTTCCTAACATGTCTTAGCTGAGGTGCAGCTGTCACATTCTCCCTCAAGTTCTGGAAGACTCTCAAACTTTTGTCTTTCTGCTGAGTGTTGTGGGCATTGTCTGACTGGAGGAATCTCCCTCAGGAATCTAATCAGTCTGGGTTTGTCTGTGACGTCCCAGTTGGTTTTAATCTAAACTTTTGTGTCGCTCTTCTTCAAGCTGCCTTGTCTCCATGTCTCCTAGAAACATCCTTTCTCTTTCTTGTGCGTGATAGCGGTGCTCACTGACACAGTGTAGTTGTTGAGCATTCCCAGCATCTGTTTGGTGTCACTTGTTACCCGATTACATTTCACTCTCTCTGCAGCTCCAGAAGTTTATCCAGTGGCTGGAGGAGGCAGAGGAAGAGTCGTCCGATGGCGACCAAGACTGACATGGTGGCTGGGCATGAGAAGAGGCACTCTCACTGCCTTTCTGGGCCGAGTGGGCAGGGCAAGATCAATGCCAGTGCATGGTGTGTAGATGTGGGCCCTGACATCGAAGTGACTGACAATCCCATCATTCATTAAGTTGCGTGTTCCCAACTTTGCCACTTCCCTCCCTCCCTCACTCGCCCAGTGGCACCTTATGTTGCATGGTTGCAGCTCAGTGTAAAAACCATAAGGGAAAAGCAGGAGGTGGCGATACCTGGAATCCCTCTGGAGCCTGGATGTGTTATACTATAAGCTGTCTTTTGGGAGGTCCTTGGTACTAATTACAAAGGGAGCAAATAAAAACAAATGCATACAATGCCTTTATAAATCTAACTTTTGGGGTTGTGGAAGAATGGTCATACAGATAAGTTATTT
>NW_010304981.1:0-4506 GCF_000700745.2 Antrostomus carolinensis | reverse complement strand
CTGGGATTCAGGAGTTCCTGTGCCTGGAGAAAATGCAGTTGTCTGAGGATGCCCAAAGCATTTTGCAGCCTAGGAAGTACTTCTGTGGTCTTTACAAAAGGGAAAAATCTCTTGGCATCTGCCATGCTAGGACCTAACACAAGGTTGCACAGTAGAGTTTGTAAAACAATGTGTTTCCCCTTCTGTAGGACAGGGGGTAATACATGGTCGGTTCCCCCTGCGGGGGTTGGCTGATAGTGGATATGCACTGGCCAGTGCAATGCTGTGTGGATCACTACATCTTAGATGTGATCTGTCTTCTGTGCGTCCCCAGCTTGGCAGATGCATTTTAGCAAAGTGTCTGTTTCTTTATTTTTTTTATAAAAAGGGAGCAGAGGTATCTGGCTCCTCCTGCTGCACCAACTGCACTGAAGTTTTGCTCTGGGAGCACTGACCGCACCAGCTGCTTTAAGGAGGACACAAGTTCCTAAGTTGTGCTCCACTGTGAAAAGGAGCAAATAGTATTTCTTTCAACAGCACGTGCTTTTTGTTTCCACGTGATTTCAGTTCTACAAGCTCACTTGCTTCATGTCCTTTTATTTATTTGAAGACTTCCCTCAGACAGCAGGGAAAGTGCTGCAAACCCACTGTAGAGTTCAGCAGCTGCATAGCAGCTTGGCGTGCAGCAGGGAACGAGCGTGCCTCTGGCACCGTGTTGCCAGCACAGATGATGTGTGGCAACAAAAAAGCTTTTAAGAACAGCTTTCTTGGAAGTGTCATTGTGCTGTGTTCTTCCCTAAGTAGGGAAGAACAAAGAACAGAGCAAAGAGGGCACAGTAAGAATCAGCTTGTGTTCATAGGTGGGTTATTTGTTGGATGTGCTGACCTTGCCTCTGCCCCTTCAGGAGGACTGTGGAATAAATCCTTTGCGGGGAGGGGGAAATGCACTGGAGCTGCCCACTCAGGATATTTACTTTGCCGTTCCATGGTGCCACAATTGTCAGTGAGGGGACAGCGTTGGATGCTGGAGATGAGGGATACTGCCTCTTAAAAACTAATGTTCAGGCAGGGCGATCTTGTGCACTCACACTATCGGTTGCCAGGATTGTGCATAAATGTGCTCGTTTTCTGACATTGCAAACTCAGTCTTGTAAATGTTGGGGAAATAGTTGGTATCTGAATTTTCTGTATCTGCCAATATTTAATTCAGGGAGCAAATAAAAATTATCCTGGTGTTACCAGCTTGTTTGCTTTGTTTGACTGTGAATTGTGTGTCTCTAGTTGTGGTACGTGCCTGAGCAGGGCTTAACAGGTAAGCTAGATAACTCATCACTACTTTTTCCTCAAGAGATTTTAAGCACATAATAGGCAGGTAGGAAATCAGCACACCACTGAATTGGTGTAAATGATCAGTGGTAACTCCTGTCCTCACTGCTTACAAGTAAAGAACAGTTTATTAAAACTTCTGAACTTAGAATCCTGAAAATGGGTGAGGTTTGGTTTTGTACAGGATTATGTTGCAAAGATTAACCTTAAAGTCTATGAAACTTGTTATCCTTTGCCGTGATGAGAGTTAGTGGGAATGTTGTCTGCTAGGTACAGCATTGTGCCCTCCTGATGTTGGGGAGTAAGAACTGGTGGAGGAGGGGGAACGACAGCTATAGAGCTCTTGGTAAAACCATTTACAAACCAGCTGCAAGACTTGGTAATTTTAAAATCTCCATGCACGTTAAGTATTTTTTTCCTTTTACAATGTAAAAATGGCTTAAAAAATAGGCTTAACCTGTAGTTCCATAAATTACCTGTTTTTGCCAGCGGTTCTTGATTCTTTGTGCCAAGTAACAATTCCACTATTGTTTTTTCCAAAATCCTTACTCCTTTGCTCCATAGTAGCCAACTTCTTCATGGTGTGAGTTGCTTCCTTACCCAGGGGTTAAGATCCAAGGGGGGAATGTTGCTCTATGGCCAAATATCCTTCAGGCCTCAGTAGTGTGTACAGTGGGGTAGTTTTACAGGTGCCGAGAATAGAGTAGCAAAATGGAGACGCTCAAAGTAGGACACTTGACATTCTCCAAGGTGGAGTTCTGGCATGGTGCAGCATCCTTACGGGCAGGTCAGTGCTTTTAAAGGAGCATTAATTGCATTGCTTAAGTATAGAGTGGGCTTGATGCTTTCTGTTGCTTTCAATCAAGATCTGCGTTTGGTTGAAAGACTAGAAGTGTGTTTGAGAGCAACCTGGACTGCGCAGTCGTTACCATCCATCTTTTTTGAGCAATGTAAGCAGTAAGTACTTCTATTTTTTCTGAGGTCACAATAGTCAATTTGTCTGACTTCCCCTCTAACATGGATGGATGGATGGATGGGTGAGTGTCACCTGGTGTTCCTGTATCAAACCCATAACTTCAGTTAACGATAGTGTGCCCTTTAGAACAAGATAATAGTTTTGTGTTGCTTAAAGGTGTTAAGTGATGGAGCTCAAGTACATCCACCTCTGCTCTGTTCTGAGAAGCACTAAAACTGCTGGAGCCTGTTTGCAAGGAGAAGCAATGCTACCAATGCTGCAGTGTTTCAAGGCAGCTACAAGCCGAGAGGCTGTTCAGAAACTCTTCCTTGTGGACTTAGAGTGCTCAGCATAATCCCCTACTGCTAACTCCTTCAGCTCTGTGCTCTTAACGTCCATTCATTAAGAGTGGGTCATACTTCCAAGACCTCTGTGAGCAGTTAAATCAATCTGTTGATTGAGTCTATTCAATCACTTGTTCTCTTTTAAAAGAAAAGGCAGCTGTAACAATGAGATTTTGTTTGCTAGACCCCCACCCCCCAGGGAGTGTGTGGCACCCCTCCTCTGGGCTGCATGTGCTCCTTGAGGAGCTCAGCACTTCAGAAAACCACCCTTCTGGTAACAAAGGTGTCTAACACGTAAGATACAGGCTCCAAGGTCCATCCACAACTGTGCTGGGAGACGGGCAAGACAGTGGCCCTGTCAGGAGAAGACTATAATTCTTTCACATGGGCTCAGCTTTTGGGGTAGGGAGGTGTTGCAAAAAGACTTCAAGATTATCTCTCTCAGAGTTGACACAATAAGAAGCAGCTTAAATAAACTTTTCCATTCCTGACCTGGATTCTTCTTTCCAGGGATGCCAGCTTTTACCACAGAGCTCGGAGCATGAGGAAGTGACAACCTTCCAAGAGCTGATGTGGAAACATGGGAGAGCCTCATGCCTCTTGCAACTTCTGCTTACCTGAGATCTTCCCTTGATTTTTTTTAATTTAATGTCAGATTCTTTACCCAGTCTAGCAGTGCTGCCCAGATAATTGCTAGCAATGCCTACAGGACTCTTTCATGCATGAGGAGGCTGTTTAGCTCACGCCTGCCTGCCAGCCTGAGGAGCTTGGCTCTGTTCCCTGTAAGATCTCTCTGGCTTCTCTTCCTACGGCAGGTGAGTCTGGCGCTGAGGGCTGGTGATCTAGTCTCACACCCCGTGCAGGCCCACGGTGTGGTTCTTCCTCTGCATTTGTTCCTTCTAATCCAGGACAGTACAAGGCAGTTCTTCCCCTTCCTGGTGGTGGGTGTTCCTGAAGCTCCATCCACCCTGGCTTTGCTCTTGGCCACAGCTCCAGGAAACTGTGGATGGAGACAGTTCCTCAGCACCCCTTGGGTGCTGGCAAGGTGTCCAGAGGGGAAGCCAGCCAGGCCAAGACTGCTGCAGCACAGAGGCAAGTCCTAGGGGCTGGGGTCACAGTGCTGGTGACTGTAGGTAAGAGAGTGATAGGGTCCAGGGAGATGGAGAGGATGGGGAAGAAACCACAGAGCCAAGGGGCTGTTGGAACTGATGTGTACACAGTTGAAGAGGCCATGGCATGTGGAAAGGAGGATGCTCCTGAAGAGGAGAGGAGGCAGTCTGCTTGGTGAGGAAATGATTCTGGGGAACTTGAAGGGACACTGCGTTGTCCAGTGCCTGAGTATCAGGGATGGATGTTGGATGGTGACAAGGGGTTTGCAGGGAAGCTGCAGCTGGAGAGGAATTGAGGTGGGAGGTTCTGTGCTCCTCTTGTGCAGCAGAGCCCTTGTGTAGGGTGGCCATCAGAGATGGAGTGTGGAGAGTTCCAAGGGGTCTGGACACAGGAGGACAGGGTAGAGCAGGCAATGTCTCACGTTCTGTAAGCTGTACTCAAGGAGGAGCATGGAGAAGACTGGGAGGCGAGTGAGAAAGGACCAGGGCTGCAGAGATGGGAGGCCTGGGCTGTGCACATGAGATGCGGTGGAGGTTGTGGGACACAGCAGCAACCATGGGTGTCATTGTTTGGTCTAAGAGGGGACGAAAGCTGAAGGGGAGTGGGGAGCCTGGGAGGGGTACAGGGGCACATGGCAGCTAGGAGTGGGAATGTGGGTGCACGGAGAGTACTGGGCTGTATAGAAGAGGATCTGGATGTAAAGTAAACATCCAAACGCACCCCCAAGCAGTGGGGCTGTGCGGGGCCAGGGAGGGGAGGAGGGGTACAGTGCCAGGGGGACATGCACCCAAA
>NW_010304980.1:0-2157 GCF_000700745.2 Antrostomus carolinensis | reverse complement strand
GCTGAGGAAGCGACGTGAGCTCCAGCCCCATCGCCAGCTTCCCCCTGCCCAGGGGGGACCTCATTACCTATGTAAACCCGAGACTGGGGCTAGTTGGGGAACTACAGGCTTCCCGCTGCGAAACGTCACTCACAATTTGTTTGGATAAATCTGCGATTTTACTTCTCTAAGCTCGTAGTGGTCTGTTCCTCCCCAGAATACAATTACATGTTAAAAAACGAAACAAAACGAAACAAAACAACCCACCCCACCTAATCTGATGCGGATTTCTGGGCAGCAGTTAATCCAATTGCCTCTTTAAATCGCATCAGTGTAATGTAAAGAGCAGGAATCCCAGCTGTGAGTGCAAATACGATTTTGTAGCAGGGGATTTTCAGCGCTGCTCAAAGCCACCTCGCTCCGCGCTGATGCCGCAGCCCACCGTGGGGTTGGGTCACGGGCTGTCCCCAAAGCAGCTGGTGGTGGTGCCACCCTCTGTGATAGCTTCGAACAAGTTGAGCCGGGGTCCCCCCCGGGATGCTGTGGCCGGGCCGGCACCCCACCCCGGAGAGGAGCAAGGCTGTGCCTTTAAGGGGCTCCGGACTCCCTCCCCAGCTGGCATTTGCCTGATGGCTCCGGACAGCTGCTCTTTCTCTCCTGCTTTCTATCAGTTTGACCTCTAAGGCTGGAACTGTCACTGAGGGGCTTAAAGTTTGTTTTTCAACCCATTCCGGAAACTCACAATCACATACTTTATCCGTGGATTTGCTTAAATATAGAAAATGTCCTGCCTTCTCCCCAGCGAATTAAATAAATACATAAGTATGATTTATCCAGTGATTTGTCTTAGCTGCTCCGGTGGTGACCCATATAATGTGGCATTTTCTTACAAGTGCATTTACACAGCTTTTGCAGCCGACTTGGGCTGCCTCTCCCTTCGCCTTGAACTCGTATTAGATAGCCTACTAGCCCACATTTCTAACAGAGGGAAAGCACATGTTTGTGCCCCATGGCACAGCGCGCCCCAGCTCCACCAGCCACCTGGACCCTCTCCGTTACACCAGGCACTGCTGACTCCCAAACCTGCTCAGGGACACGCTCACTGTCTGACTAGGGAGCCCTGTGTGTGCTGCTTTGAGACATTTCCCACTTCTCCTTACAGATCACGCAGCTGAAGATCGCCAGCAACCCTTTTGCCAAGGGATTCAGAGACTGTGACCCTGAGGACTGGTAAGGCCATGTCTTTATTGACTATGACTACGTTCACTCCCAGTTTAGTGTGCACCTGCCCAGCTTACATTTGCACAAGGCTTCCATGGAGTTTGGGGGACACTGGGTTGGGCCCTGATTGTCAGCTGCAACTCACAGCAGCAAGGCTCCAAGTGCTCATTCTGTTGGACAGTCGACTCCATGCCGCTTCTCCCCTTCTTCTTCCAGGCCCAGGAATCACAGGCCAGGGGCCCTTCCTCTCATGAGCGCTTTTGCCAGATCCCGGAATCCAGTCTCTTCCCCAGCCCACCAGAACGGGACAGAGAAAGGTGAGATCCCCAGACAGCCGGGCCAGCCTGTCACCCTGGACCCGCTGGCCTCAGCGCATGCTTGCTTGGGGACAGCCTTGCGCACCATACTGGTGCACAGCCACCTGCAGCAGGCACAGCTCTGTTGCTAACAAGCTTTGTGCCACTACCTATTTTTTTTTTTAAACAAAAGTAGCCACCTTTGTAGCCTAATTTGTTCTTCCTGGGTCTAAACCGCTCACTGCTGTTGTGCTTAAGCAGCTTCACTGCTTTAAAAAACAATGTCCTTTTCCTTTCGTGTCCCATTTGCAACTTTTTGGCAGCAAGTTCAGCTTTTCAGGCAGGGCTGCACCTCGGGCCGCTGCCTCCTCTCGCGTTGCCCTTTTAACGCACCCGGGCAGCGCGTTCAGGGCTGAGCTGCTCCCATTCAGGAGCTGCAGTCAGGTCGAACAGCACCTCTGCCCATTGACTCCTTTTCCATTACGCAGAGCAAACAACTGCAAAGACAACCGAGCGCCTTTCTTCCAGCACACTCCGGGCCTGCAAAATAAAGGGAAGTCTGTATTTGTTTAGTGTTACACAATTGCAAAAATTTCAGGCGTGTACCAGCTTGTCAGTCACTCCAGCTCCATTACCGCAGTCAGAAGGTCCCGTCCCACCA
>NW_010304979.1:0-325 GCF_000700745.2 Antrostomus carolinensis | reverse complement strand
AGATGGGCTGTGAGGCTGGAGAGAGTGGCTTGACCAGCAGGGTGAGATGGTCCCAGGTCTCCTCCCATCCATCCTCACCCAGAATTCCCCTGGGAAGGGCAATAGGTGCAAACAAACCCCCTCTCTACTTTCTGTTACCTGTCTGCGCAGGGGGATGCTCTTGGCCAGCTTGTGCACGGCCAGCTGGCTGTTGAAATCCGTCTTCTTGGTGGTGCTCTTCATCTTGTAGATGATGACGGTCACCACCATGCAGGAGATGAGGAAAGCCCCAGTGCAGTAAATGATGATCTCCAGGTAGAGGAGGGCCGTCATAATGGCCGGGGGG
>NW_010304978.1:16162-16369 GCF_000700745.2 Antrostomus carolinensis | reverse complement strand
CTCGCCCAGAAAGGTCGTTGTTGTCCGCGGGGCGAGCGCTCGCTGCCCAAATTCAGCAAATCTTTCAAACTTTGAATTTCAGATTTGGGTCTCAGCCCCTGCACCAGTCTGGTTTCTGCAGGAAGCCAAGTGCAGCAGGAGAGCAGCACCAGCGCGCTGCTCGGGGCCAGGGTGCTCCTTGGGGCGCTCCTCTGGCTGCTGCTGGCC
>NW_010304978.1:11854-15711 GCF_000700745.2 Antrostomus carolinensis | reverse complement strand
CATTGTGAGCAGGGGCCACCAACGCTAACGCTGCTCTTTCCCCTCTGCCTGCCCAGGTCCCTCCGGACACAGCAGCCCCCTCTTAGCGTCGTTGCCCATCCCTGGCCGTCCCCTTCATCCCCCCTTGGACATCAAGCACTTTCTGACCTTCAGGCTCAACGGGACGTCACCGCTCAACCTCTTCCCCAACTTCAACACGGTGAGTCCCCAGGGGCGGGTGGGCATCAGCCACCAGACCCCTCCTCCCTGCAGCAATCCCTCTTCTACATGGCACCAGTCCTCAAACCCCACCTGATAATTCCTGCCTTAATTACCAGGGTCTTTGGCTGCTGGACACGAGTGCAACGCGCCCACCCTACCCTTAGCTCGGGGCGGTTCCTGCCCAACCATCGCCCTTAGATACCAGAATAAAAAAGATGGTTCATTTTAACCAAGATCAATTGGGTTTTGCTCCTGGAATCAATATTAATAAAGTAGCTCTGGAGAGCAGTTCATTAGCTGAAAAATAAATAAGGAAAAGGAAAGGAAGAGAGAGAAGGTGTATAAAGGTATGAGGAGCACAGCCGGTGCTGCGTGGCTGCAGGTGTTGGGCCATCCTGGTCATGGTGGGACTTCTCCCACCGCTGGTTGGGCTCGAGGTCCCCAACACTGAACCACCAGCCCAAGTGTTTGGGTTAAGCCATCAAATGTTTCTATCTAGAGGTTCCATTATCCATCTAAATTGACATGGATGTGGCCAAAGACATATGACAGTATCTCGGGTGTGAAATGTGTTTCCCACTCCGTGCTGCTCTCCCCAGGCTGCTCTCAGCCCGACCGGGGTCTCGGTCCACCCGCGCCCACCCCGTGCCTCTAGCTGATGGGAGGGACAGGATCCACTCCAGGAGCCCATCTCTTGCTGTGCTCTGGGTCCCTGTCCCGGGGTTCAGCCCCATGGGATCCCCCAGGATCCCAGTGTCACCGAGGAGCAGATTTTCTCTGCCGAGGTGCCGTGGTGATGGGGAGGGGACCCAGAGCTGCTCCCCCATGTCCCCCTCGCAGAGGCAGAGCAGATGTTTCAGGGTTTGGTAAATGCCCAGTTTTTTTCCCCTGATGAACCTGAAAATGGGACTTTCCTGAGCTCCCTCCCCACTCGCTCGCCAGCCTTTTGTAAGTGGCTTTGAGATGAAACGCGCTCGGAAGGTGCAAATTATCGCCGAGATCTTCAAAGGCGGCCGCAGAAATTAAGTGCAGGATTCCTGTTGCTGTTGAATGGGATTCAAATGTCTAACTCCTCTAAGCTCTTTTGAAATCCCAGTTCTGGCCTGTCTCTCCCCTGTGCTAACAAGCCGAAACACAGGAGAGGAGGATTTTTTTTAATGCTGTTAAGGTTGCTGCTCTTTGTCTGGGCTCCTTTTTTTAGTCGCTGGAGTCAGTAGCTGCCTTGAACCAGACCCTGTTGTTTGTTCTGCTTGGCTCTCGCGTGCCCCTGCCTTGGCACGTGTTCTCCAGGGTTGTGTTGCTTTAAAAAAAATTAATCATTTGGAAAATGAATCACTTGCACTGGCTGGAGCTGCAGAGCTCGTTGGGCTCGAGCATCCTGGTGCCTGGAGCCAGGACTCCTCGCTTCTCTGCCCAAGTAGCCTTGGTGCCAGGTCAGAGGCTGATTTGGGAGGGTGGAGGGGGCGTCCATCAGGGTACTGCACTTTTTGAGAGGGCTGCTGTGTCTGAGGAAGAAATCAGAGGGTTTGCCTTTGCTTACCCAGCGTTGCGGGTGATGCTGAGCAGGATTCAGCGTTGCCCTGCCAAGCAGGAGCTGTTTGTAACTGGCTCAGCAGAACGCTTTGCACTCTGAGCAGGTCACAAGGCTCTCATGAACCCGGCAGATGTTTTCCTCTGGAGCGAGCGAAACCTTTCCACGCTGAGCTCTCCTGCCCCTTAAAGCAACAAGAACAGGGGGGAAAAAAAAATCCAGACAAAGCGCAGAAGGTGCATTTCATGCTTGAAGGGCCCTTTCCGGCTCTTGGGATGTTGCAAATCCCCAGGACCCAGCAGCAGCTCGCAAAGCCACGGCACGAGACGCAATCCCAACGGATGCTGCGTCCCTGTGAATTCCCCTTCCTGACCCCGGTGGCCGGCAGGGAGCTCAGCGCAGGGATCTCTATTTATATCGGTAGGAACATCCAGGGATAAATAACGTAATGTGAGTCGATAAGAATTGACTATAAAGCTGAGATCTTCAGTCTCCAAGTGTGCGGTGCCCAAAGCCAACCTCTGCTGGAAACCACCCGGACCAGCCTCAGCCCACCCGGCTGTGGGCACCGGTACGTACCCTGCGGCACAGACCCCGGCCCCGGGGCAGAGCTGGGGGGTCTTTTTGTATCTGAAATATCAGTGGGAGAAATAGCTGGGCCCTGGCAGCTGACCCAGCTGCGAAGGTTTGAGCTGTTTTTCTTCTCTTTGCGTGGAAACGGTGGGTGTTTCTCTAGAAACCCCCACTTCTGCCCGCAGACCGGCAGCGCGGGGATGCTGCCTGTAGCACAGGGCAGTGTCTGTCATTGGGGTGGAACAGCATCTTTGCCATCTGTAGCTTCCTCCAGGTCTCCACCAAACCCCTAATGCCTCTTCGTTTATAGGCCAGATAAATGAGTAAAATTTCACAGCAAACAGGCGCTTCATTAATCACCTGCTTTTACCATTCTGCTCACTCCTGGAAAGGAATTTGGGGTCTTGATAATGGCTCTGTTGTCCAGGCATGTGCCTCGAAGACTGATGCACCTGTCTCGGCAACGAAATAGCTTTGCAGAGAAATACGATCGCCTGGAAGCCCAGGGCTCTACTGACAGCAGGACTCTGATAAGATAATCTTCCTGTGCCACAGGGCAGGGGAACAATACTTGCATTATAGATTATAGCCGCGCTCAAACAAAGAGGTTATTCTTATTTTTTCCCCCCTTAATAAATGCATTTTGTTTAAAACAATTATGGCTTTTCGAACAAGTTTGCTGCCTGGGCTGCGGAATGACACCGAGCCCTGAGGAGGGACAGAGGCCAGGGGCTGTCATCAGCCTGCACGACCCGCCTCGCCGGCAGCCCTCGTGGAACCGAGCTGGTTGCGGATCACCGGAGCCGTTCTGTGGCTGCGCTTGTGCCCGGTGAGGTGCCAGGGGCTGTGCAGGGTTTGCCAGTCACCAACCCTGTCATTAGAGCAGCAACGTGCACGTTGGGCCAGCAGCGAGGTGGCCCAGAGTGGCTTTATATGGGCACCGTGTCCAGGGCAAGCTGTGCCCATGGCACCGCTGTCCCTCCTGCCCTGGCCCCTGCAAAGGCTGTGCCGTGTCCCTTGGGCAGGCAGCGGCCACACCAGGCTCTGCTCACGCCTTCGGCTTTGCACAGGGACGTTCCAGCTCCCCGGTGAAGAGCAGGTGGAGGGTGAATGGCTGGTTGCTCGTTTTGATCTCCTCTGCCCCTTGTTTTGGGGGTTTCTGCTCCTGCCAAGTGTCTCGAATGCTGCCCTGGTGTTGGGAGGTTGAGGGCAGCAACTGGGAGCTCAAACAGAAACCAGTAATTTGCCACCCATGACACTGGTGTCAGGAGTGGGGGGACACGCAGGGAGCACATTGGGGCTGGGTAGGGTGGGGTCCACAGTCTGCCCCCGCAGTGGCCTCGTCCCCTCTGCCAGACCGCAGCAGGCGTTCGGACCCCGCGGGTTTGGGTTTGTCGGGGATGGTTTAAAAAGGACAAGAACGGGCGTCGACACAACGCACTGCCCCGAGCCGGGGGTCCCTCCGTGGCAGACGGGGCTCCTCTGCTGCCCCACTGCCCCCTCCTTCCAGGCACTGGGCATGAGCGGTTCTGGCACCTCCGGTGTTTTCCTG
>NW_010304978.1:11101-11724 GCF_000700745.2 Antrostomus carolinensis | reverse complement strand
CCCAGCCCCCCTCTGCCTTCCCTCCCGTTCCAGATGGACCCGGTGCAGAAGGCAGTGATCAGCCACACCTTCGGCATGCCCGCCCCGCTCAAGAAGAAGCAGTTCATCTCCTGCAACATCTGCCACCTGCGCTTCAACTCTGCGGTGAGCGGGGCCGGCGGGCGCGAGGCTGGGTGGGTGGCTGAGTGGGAGCATCCCACGGCAGGGACACCACGCGGGTGCCAGCTCCATGGGGCTCTGCCCTCCCTCACCCTGCGGCTCCACTGACATCTCCCTGCCCCTGGGCCCTGGGGCTGCCGTGTCCTCTGTTTGCCACACTGGCTCTTTCTGCTCCTCCTCGTTTTGTTTGCGGGGCCGGCGGGCGCGAGGCTGGGTGGGTGGCTGAGTGGGAGCATCCCACGGCAGGGACACCACGCGGGTGCCAGCTCCATGGGGCTCTGCCCTCCCTCACCCTGCGGCTCCACTGACATCTCCCTGCCCCTGGGCCCTGGGGCTGCCGTGTCCTCTGTTTGCCACACTGGCTCTTTCTGCTCCTCCTCGTTTTGTTTGGGTCCGTTCTCTGCTGCCTTGGTCTCAGTGTTTGCACGTCAGCTGCTTTATCAGCCTGTGCAATTCATATCTGG
>NW_010304978.1:9985-11062 GCF_000700745.2 Antrostomus carolinensis | reverse complement strand
CTTGGGAGCTGAATATAATCTTCCCTGCCGCGGCTTCCCAGAGCGCTGCTGTGTCAGGTGGGGTTTTTTTTCCCCTGGCCTTTTATTCTAAGTAAATCAACCACCTTGTAGAGGGGAGGAAGGAAACATCCACTGATCCCCCCAGTAATGAATTGCACACAGCTGATCCTCTGCAGGGCAAACTGATAAAAATGCTTGAAGGGGAATTCTCTTTGCCTGGGCTGGTCCTGCTCACACCAGCACAAGTCCATCGGCTCCGCTGTGCCGCTGCGGCATGGTGTGTGGGGCGGAGGTGAGGCAGGAGCATCCCATGCTCAGCCCAGCCTGGGCACGGTGTGACCCCTGGAGCTGCCAGCCTGGGAGCATCCCCGGCCTCGGCCATCCCTGCCCGGGCAGCGAGGCAGCGCTGAGCCCCTGGCCTGAGCACTCTCATCCTCCAGAGCGGACTGGCGCTGGGTGTCTGGCCAGGGGCTGCCCTGGCCTCCCCTGGGCGCCTGTGCCCACCTGGCTGCTGCGTCCTGGCCAGGCTGGCTCCACGCTGTGTCAGCAGAGCCCGGCGCTGGGTCCTGCTCTGCCAGCAAAACTCAGTGTTTCTGGGCTTAATTATCCTGCTCTGCAACCAAGCGGCTCAGGGAAAAGCATCGTGTTCCCGTTCCACGCTGCATCCCGGCTGGAAGCGCAGTGCTGGGAGAGTCGGTGCCCGCTGCTCTCGCAGGCACCCTGTGCCACTCGGCTGTCCCTGCCCGTGTCCCCTGAGGTCACGTCTGTGGCAGAGCCCGTACCGGTGCAGCCCCTCGCACGCCACTCGTATCCCTGCGCAGAGCGGCGGCGACGGTGCCTGTGACCTACTTCGGCTGCAGCCCAGCCCCGTCCCAAGCCTGTTATCTCGTGGCCATTTATTGTATTTGCTAATGAGGCCCCGCGCTCCGATGGGCCTTTCGCTTTCCCACGTACCCCGACACCATTCCCAGCCCTTGGAAAGCCACGGGAGAGGGAACGGAGGCTTCTTCCTGCTGGCCTCTGAGAACGCCCTGCAAATTAATCCATGCAGCTCAGCGGTACAGTGTCTTAATTCAT
>NW_010304978.1:8636-9968 GCF_000700745.2 Antrostomus carolinensis | reverse complement strand
TTGCTAAACTGTGGTTGTTTTTGGGGACAATGTGGCATTGTCCCCGACTGCAGAGTACACAAATGTTCGGGTGATTTTCTTTGTGTGTGTTTTTATCAGTTCAGTGCAGGCATGAGCCCGTGAACGTGCGCTTCATTATTCAGCGGTCACTGGGAGAAAGGAGCCTGTGAATGTAAATTGCATGTCGGACGCCCATTGGGTTACAAAGGGAGACGTGTCCTCCCCACCAATGTACTTTTCTTTTTCTTTTATTTTTACAGCTAGCAATTCATTGTACATTTCCAAAGTCATAAATTTTGCCTGGAAGCTTCTTTTAAAAGTGACTTGATGGGTTTAATCAGAGCAGGGTCCTTATCTCGGCCGTGCAAGGGGGTGAGGGCTCAGCAGTGATACCTCGGCCCCAGCACGTTTGTGTGCAGAGCGAACTGGCAGGAGGAGGAGAGCAGCTTTGTACTGCATCCACCTGAAAATGCCACCTCCGAGGTGGCCCTGGCGGGGAATGTCACCGGGGGAGGTGGCTGCACTGGAGATGTGTCTGAGCGGCCACTGCCCGGGGCTGACCCCTTCACCCGTTGTGTCCGTCCGTCTGTCCGGCCGCAGCACCAACGTGGCTGTCGCTGTCTCTCCCTCCCCAGAATCAGGCAGAAGCTCACTACAAGGGCCACAAGCACGCGCGGAGGCTGAAGGCCATCGAGGCCATGAAGAACAAGCAGAAGGCAGCGGGGGCTGCGGCGGGGGCCGCCGGCGGGGACGGCTCAGCTGACTTTGCCCCCAGCCCCGAGGGTGGCGGGGAGCCCGGCAGCACAGGTACGTGGGCTGGGGGTGCGGGAGGGTCCCACGCCAGCAGCCTGGGAGGTACGTGGGCTGGGGGTGCGGGAGGGTCCCATGCCAGCAGCCTGGGACACCGATGTGAGTGACTTGGGTTCCCGGGGGTGCAGCAGTGTTTGTTTTCACAGCCCTGTGGCAGCTGCAGCTCAGGGAGCCCAATTAAATCCCAGCCCACGGCAGCCCGGTGTCTGAGCATCCTGCCACGGTCAGGTGCCAGTGGGGCTGAGGAGAGCCGCGGTCAGTGCGGCGCAGACACCACCACGAGCGTTAATCACTGAGCTGCTGTGCTCTGCCGGTGTCCCCGGCACGGCTGGGGAGGGGGTGAAATCCAGCCCAGAGCCTGGGCAGTGCCCGTCCCTGGGGGAACCCAGCTCCGTGTGTCCCTGCAGCTGCGGGGGAAACGGTGGGTGTTCCTGTGAGTTGGTGTCTCGGGAAGGTGACGGCTGCGGGAGAGGAAGCGTTTCCCAGCCCGTGCCCTGAGGAGGGCTCACGGGTCCCCAGAGG
>NW_010304978.1:7531-8565 GCF_000700745.2 Antrostomus carolinensis | reverse complement strand
TGGTTGATAATCTTAGAGATCTTTTCCACCCTTGATGATTCTGTTCTATAATTCACCCGGGATTTTGTGCTGAGCCTGGCTGCCATGAGCCGCGGATAAAAGCGGGAATGGGAGAGTCCTTGGGAAGAGGCACCCTGAGCAGGGATGGACGTGAGCAGGCGGTGCCAGGGGTGGTCTCGGGGAGGACAGGGATTCTCTCTGTAGAAAACCCATTCAAGCACAGAGAACTTCCCCTTTCTGCCCGTTTCTTTCTTTTCCCCCTTTCCTTTCCCTCCCGCCAGCTCAAGCCAACGGCCTGCAGGAGCCAGAGGGCGAGTGCAGCAGCCTGGGGCTGATGCCCAGCGCCGAGGAGTCGCCCACAGAGCTGTCAGGCAGTGTCGCCCCGCTGGGCTCCCCACCGGCCTCGGAGCTGTCAGAGGGCACATCCGATGCCATCCGGCAGCTGAGGTGCAGGCAGCCGAGTCGGGCAGCAGCGTCAGCTCGGTCCCTGAGAGCGAGCGGGATGGGAAGAAGAGCAAACAGCACCTGTACTGTCCCACCTGCAAAGTGACCGTCAACTCCCTGTCCCAGCTGGAGGCTCACAACACCGGTAAGGGCATCACCCGCGTGGGGGACGGGGGGACGGGCCCCTCACGGCTCCGTCCTGGGCTCCATGCAAAGCCCCATCGTGCCCCATCACCCAACAGCCTTGCGGGAAAACGGCGAGTGTTAGTGACTGTTGTTTTAATTAAAAAGGGTTAATCAGGGCAGCTTGCAAAGATCAGTGGTGGCATTTTACCTGTGCTGCAGCTTACGGAGTGAATTTTAGCAAGGTCAAATGCTCTCTTATTGTTCAAGTCTCTTAATTAATGACGTTTTCAGATACATTTAATCAAGTGATTGGAGGCTATTTTCTATTCGGTTGCAGTTTGGCTTTAAGCCGATGGCAGCCTGAGCGCCAGCGTCTCGTTCAGACCCTGGATAATCCTTCCAAAGGCAGCACAGGCTGGTGCTTCGGGCTCCTGGGCGTTTTGAGAAGCCCCTTGGGAATCTCA
>NW_010304978.1:6439-7481 GCF_000700745.2 Antrostomus carolinensis | reverse complement strand
CCAGCCAGCGATGGCTCATGGGCTGTGCCCAGCAGCTCCCTCAGGATGGGCATCTGGGGCTGCCCGGGGTCCCCCCACAGCCTGGGGGTGCCTGGAGGGGAGGAGGGGGTGGCTGGACCCCCCAGGGGTGGTGGCAGCCGTGGTGTGGGGGACCCTCAGCGGGGTCTGTTGGCCCTGTAGTGCCCGCTCCCGCTCTCCCCTTTCTCTGGAGGATGCTGCACAAGGACGGGCAGCCCGGTTTTAAAGGGAAGGGCTTTCTCTCCCCCAGTGTAGCAAGAACTGGGAACCAGTTCCCCCAGCCCCAGCTGCCCACCGGGGCAGCAGCAGCAGCTGGGAGCAGGGGTCAGCTGAGGACACCGCTGCGGCTTAGCTGCAAACGTGTCCTTTTGCTTTTGTCAGCTCCGGTTATAAATTTAGGAGTTGATTTGGGGAAAAAGAACAAACAAGCAAACAAAATGTTTGCAGGCTGGCGTTCCTCGGTGGCTGTCACACGGGCTCAGGCTCCTTGCTTAACACCTTAAAAAATAGAATGAATTAGCTGCGGCTTAAATTACTTGCCCACCCCCATCCCGCTGTCCCCAGGCTGGCAGGACAGAGCGCCCTGTCCCCAGGTGTGTGGGATTTTGGGTTCCTCCTTCCCTGCTGAGCTATTCCTGGCTCTGCGGCCAGATCCTCTCTGACCTTGGGCACAGCTCAGATGCTGCAGCGCGGCGGGTGACGCGTGCCCGGCTCTGCAGACTGTGCTAACGCCCGGGGACAGGCGACGGGCTCCAGCACACGCTTGAAATAGCAGTTTCTCCGAAGGTCTGGCACATGGAGAGAGGTGGGGGTCTCCGGGAAGCCGAGCGTTTCTGGTCTGCCTGTGAAGTGCAGCTGGCCACGAGAGCTTGGCAGGGTTTGGGAATGGGCTGCTGTGTCCCCAGCAAGAGTCTGGACTCCCAGGCAGCTCCTTGTCCCCTCTGCCTGTGAGTGCTGCCGGGCACAGGTCGGTGGGGTAAGGAGGTCCCATGGGATGGGGACACACAGCGCTGTCAGGCAGTTG
>NW_010304978.1:5156-6313 GCF_000700745.2 Antrostomus carolinensis | reverse complement strand
GCTGGAAGGTCACGGCACCCAGATGCGGCGAGGCCGGGGCAAGCTCCTGTCCCGGGCAGGGCACAAGGCCAAGCGGATCGGCAACAAGGGCAGCATCAACATCCAGAACAAGGCGTTTCACTGCCAAGTGTGCGAGATCTACGTGAACTCGGAGACACAGCTCAAACAGGTGACGATGCCAGGCCTGGTGTGTGACTTTCCCCCGGGAACGCGGGGACACCGGGCGCGCAGACCCCTCTGCACAGGCACCGGGGGCCTGGGGGGTGGGAACCTGCCAGTCCCCTGAGAGATGATGATGGGTGTCCCCGTTGGACCCAAGCTGCGCGGTGCCGTGGGTCTGTCCTTGCTGTCCTGGCTGTGAGTGATCCGGCTGTTTTCCTCTCCCAGCACATGAGCAGCCGGAGGCACAAAGACAGGCTGGCAGGGAAACCACCTAAGCCCAAGTACAGCCCCTACAACAAGCTGCAGAAGAACGCTGCCCTCGCAGTGAGTATTCTCAAGGTACCTGTCTGCCTGCAAAATACTCACCCGGTTTCCTCTCTGAACCGTCATTTCCATGTGATCATCCCCTGCAGTGAGACACGGGGGCTCCTGAAGCCTCAGTTCCTTGACTCCCATGGTCACATCTCTGCTGCTCCCCTTGGGGAGGGTGGGCTGTAGTGGTGAGAGGAGGTTCGAGTCTTTGTTGGTGGGAAGGAAAGCACAGGAATCATTGAGAGTCCTCGGGCAGCAGCATTCCCTTGTGATTCTTCCACCTGTTTCACGATTTCTGAAGGGGAGAGCTGTGACAGTTGGGTGCTTGGGGGTGGCAGGGCTGGCACAGCTCAGGTAAACCAAGCCCAAGTGTTTGTTTGTGGACACGTAGCTTTGAGCAGAGAGTTGGGCAGCAAACATTGTCTCAGGGCACCAGAGGAAAGCGATGCTGCAGGGAAAAGCCCAGCGGGTGTGAAAGCCAGGGCAGGTCTCTGGCTCGATGTGATGGGGCTGAGGACCTCCCTGGGGAGGTGGCCAGGACTGGGGCATCCCTGTGGGCTCTGACCTGGGAGCGGCCAAACCAAGGGTCCTGGGCTGTGGAATGGAGCTTGTGGGGTCAGGGCCGGGGGCTGCGTTTACCTCAGACGTGCTGAGAGCCCCGCTGAAAGTGAAGGTGGGCAGGG
>NW_010304978.1:4043-4647 GCF_000700745.2 Antrostomus carolinensis | reverse complement strand
TGGCTGGTGGGAAACCATAGTTGTAGACATCAACCCCAGCTTCTCCTTTGCTTCGAGCGGGCTCCTGCTGGAGTGAGATACCCCGGCAGAGCCCGGCCAGCCCAGCCGTGCATCCCCACTGCTCCTCCTGCCCGTGCTGGCCCCGTGCTCAGTAGAGGAGCCCATCACACGGCCACGCCAGGCAGGGGAGAGGATGGTCCCCAAGTCACCAGGACCATCTTGTGTCTTGTGGCCAGAGGCTGCCTGTCCTCAGCCCGATGGTTTCTTGTTCATCACCCTCCCAGTTACTAGACTGGAAGAAGCGGAGCCAGCTGCTCCCTGACGGGAGGATCATCCCTCTGCCAGCCCAGTGGGAAGGAAACTGGAGTCTCAGCCCAGCTTTTCGTGGGAGAAATGACCCCAGCACAGCGGAAACCTGTCAGTTCCCTTCTCAGATGGGGCTGGCTGTGCCCTCAGCAGCCCTGCACTTACCCGTGCTGGCTGGAGCTTTCTGTGCTGCCCACCAACCCCCTACACCCCACAACTCTCTACGTCCCACCAGCCAAAGAGCCCCCGCCACGGCGGGCACCAGCCACACCGACCAGAACTTCACTCCGAGAGCAAT
>NW_010304978.1:2476-4001 GCF_000700745.2 Antrostomus carolinensis | reverse complement strand
CCGAGAAGCACACGACGGGCTCTGCTCCAGGAGGGGACAGCCGGGCTCTCTGAGGAGGTGACCCTGAGCTCAGTGCCAGCTGTTTGCCTCTGTCCCACCCGCGGGGGACAGCCCTGCCCCTACCTCCCGGGAGATGCTGTGAGGCTGCATGAATGTCCCCAAAGCACTTTTGGTTCTCCAGTGAAAGGCAGCTGCCGTGCCTGGCCATCCAACCTCGTCCTTGTTAGGAGCTTCCAGGGAGTTACCGATGACTCCCGAAAACAAAGGTGTCCCCAGCAGCCCGGACAATCAGGTACGAAGGAGCAGGCGGCACCCACAGCTGCGCCCAGCGCTCTCCCTGTGACACTCTCATCAGAACCTGCAGAAATCCAGGCTCCGATGGGACCCCGAAGCTGTAGCTCTGCTTTTCACTGTGCTCAGAAAGCCCAGCCATGACCTGGTCTGAAAACTCTAACCACGGCGCCCCGGGTTCCCAGCGCGCTGCTGTAAATACAAATATGCAGGAAAGTTGCAACCCAAAAATGGACCTTACGCTGGAGTGACATCCCACCCCGATCTATGCAATCCAGGGGGAGCAGCTCGCCCGCCGCGCTCGCTGTCTGCGTTTTCCTTTGGTGCTCACACCGTCTGTACAGCCAGGAGTGGTTGTTGGAGCAGAAATAACAACGCGACGTCTGTGCAGACGATTCCCTTTCCGTCCCCTGGCCCAGAGACCTCCGCTGTGGCCCATGTTCCCTCCCAGCCCTTGGGGAGAGGCAGGTTGGTTTGGGCACCTGGGGATCCACGCGCACAAGCACACGTATCCCGTGTCTTGGCTGTAAGCAACGCCTGGATTTCAGGAGGATTTTGCCCAGCGCGCTCCACCGATGCTCAGGACGGGCTCCTGGCAATGGGACGTGAATGGGAACCGGCCAACGGGTAACTTGGGCGGCTGAACTGCTGCTGCTTCCCAGAGCTGGAGCCTCGGGCGAGGGCAGGAACCCTGCGCAGGGGCAGCGGGGCAGCACGGAGCCGTACGGGCAGTGCTGACCCATGGTGCCACTGCTGCGCTCCTGCTGCAGAGGATGGAAGAGGGAAGGAGCCCCTGGGTATGGATTCACCCGCTCAGGGCATCTCCTCTCCGCCCCAGGGGAGGAGGGAAGTGGAGACAGGGCACTGGGAAAAGAAAAGCGAGCTCGTGTGGAAGGCTGGGGGTAGACACAACCGAAAGGTCGTACAGTGGTGGTGGGAGACCTGGCTCAGGAAGCAGCTGAGGGAAGGAAGGCTCCCAGCAGCAGGGGCTTTGTCAGGGACAGGGAGATGGTCCCACAGCCCAGGGGACACGTGCAGCCTGGGCCCTACGTCCCACAGGACAGGAGCCCGCGCTGGCTGGGGCCCGTGGGTGGCAGGAGGGACGCAGCTCCCACAGCCCCACAGTGCCAAGCGGCCCGTGCTCAGCCCGGCTCCAGCTCTCCCTCTGCTCATCTCACTGTGCTCTTCTCCAGGCCCTCGCCCCTCACTCCCAGCCCTGGCCACAGCAGAGAAG
>NW_010304978.1:878-2326 GCF_000700745.2 Antrostomus carolinensis | reverse complement strand
AGCCAGCGGCTGCTCCCCTCACCCCCCCACCCGTGGAGTCCTGATACACTCCTACACTTGGCACTTTAACCCCTTGAAAGCCATTCCTTCTAAGAACAATAATACTGCAACGAGCTGCGTGAGAACACGCTCCCTCTATCGCATCCCCCCACCCCGGAGCCCCCCACTCCCCAAAGCATTTACTGCCTCTGATTAGCGCACGCTGCACTAGGTAGTAGGGCATAGTCCATAGCGCTCAGTAACGTGTGCCCCTCTGTAAATAACCTTGGAGTGATGTGAACA
Source organism: Antrostomus carolinensis (assembly GCF_000700745.2). Classification (NCBI taxonomy): domain Eukaryota; kingdom Metazoa; phylum Chordata; class Aves; order Caprimulgiformes; family Caprimulgidae; genus Antrostomus; species Antrostomus carolinensis. The sequence continues at coordinate 2,044 of NW_010304978.1, read as the reverse complement.
GTTTGATTCAAGAAAAAAAACAAACAAAAAACCCCCACATCCCCCCCAAAAAATGGAATAAACAGACTCTAGGGACTTGGCCAGTACCCCTCCTGTAATGTTCATTGTATATTTTTTTGATGTACTATAAACTGTTGGGAAAAAAAAAAAAAGAAAAAAAAAGAAAATATTTTGATAATCGAATCTCATTGCTTTATTGTGTTACTCAGTAAATAAAAGGAACAAGTATAAACAAAACAGAGCTTTCTTGGTTTTGTTTTGTTTTTCCCCTAGATCCAGACTAGCTGAAGGGAACACATGTTGCTGGGCAGGACCAGGACATCTTTCCCTTGTCTTGCAGTGGTTCTGAGAGGAGAATCAGCACCGTGACAGATGGGCAGCAAGAGCTGCCACAGCCCTAAGCATCAGGGTGTGCAGGCTGAGCACAGCCCCAGCTTTGCCACGGTCACAACTGTGTCTGCACTCAGGGAGAGCTGCAGTGTGGTGGACGGGCACCCTGCCCTCAGTCACTGCATCCTGCCCTGCTCTGCCCTGCACATTCACTGGGGCAGGATGACTCAATGTTTCTGCACGTAAAGGAGCAGAGGGCACTGCCAGGTAAGGGGCAATCTGCCAGGGAACACTGCAGAGCCAGCTGGGGCAGGACAAAGGAGAGCTGCTCTGACAGTGGCTGGGCTGGAGGCAGGGCCAGCAAATGGGCTCTTCTCACTTGGTACCGGTAAATCTAACACAGCAGCTGGAGAGAGAGGGAACTGTCTCCTCCAGCCCGGATGCGCTCAGCCGATCCCCACCTGCTGGCCAGCCCCTCGCTGTGTCTGCCAGCCTGTGCCCCGGAGCAGAGGGGTGTCACCCGGGGAGTGCTGGCTCTCCTGGAGCACCTCCAACATCTGCAGGGGCTGGGCAGTGAAAAGAGCAGTCCCTGTCCCAGCGCAGGAGATGGGTCACCTCATCCTCAAAGACCAACTGTTGCCCTGGGACACCCGTTCCTCGTGCCACCGTGCTTCCCACAGGCTCCACGACACCAAACAGGCTCAGCAGGAGGTATGTGCAAGGGAAGTAGGGAGGTGAGGGAGAGCAAGTGGCAATGGAAGGGAAAGGAAAACATCAACCATCTATGGATCCACTGCCCTTGTTCTTGCGACTCAGGGGAAAAGCAGATTTGCTTT
>NW_010304978.1:0-708 GCF_000700745.2 Antrostomus carolinensis | reverse complement strand
ACACCTCCCACAGCTTCACCTTCTCACCCTTGGCCCAGTGCTGGGCTGCATCATGGTCCACCCGACGCTGCTCCTGCAGGTCACACTTGTTGCCCAAAACCACAATGGTGACCTGTTCAAAAAAGAGTGAGAAGAACCCCTGAAGGTACCAAACACGGAGCTGAACGGTGCTGCCTGGCTCTGCCTTGAAGACCCTCAGTGCCAGGCCCAGTGCTGCAGTCCTGTGCTAAGGCTTTTTGAAACACCCCACTCCCCAGGGCTCCCTCCCGGCAGCTTCCCCTCCTGGTCAGGTCTGTGTGTCTCAAACCAGCCCCAAAGTGGAAGGGCCCGTTGAGTGCTCACACAGTCACAAAGCATCCCAGGACAGCAGCCAGTTACAATTGAGAGTCTCATGGAACAGGGACCCAGAAGCATTTGCACAAGGCCCACAGACACATGTTCTGAATTTTGTGATTGTCCTGTGCTAGGGCAAGAGTTGGACTCGATGATCCTTGATGGTCCCTTACATCTCACAACATTCCACGATTCTGTGATCTAATGACAGGCTAGAGAAAAGGAGAATCTCTGGGTAAGAACCCGACCAAAGGGAGCAGACCCCCGCAGCCCCTTTCCCATGGGGTACTCACCTCTTTCTTGTCTTTGGACTTGTCAATCTCCTTCTTGAGGAGCTCCACCCGCTTGAAGGACTCCTTGCTGTCAGTGCTGTAG
>NW_010304977.1:583-828 GCF_000700745.2 Antrostomus carolinensis | reverse complement strand
AAAAGTGGGGGGAACAACCCCAAAATGGGGGGAACGGCCCCAAAATGGGGGGGGAACGGGGACAAAACGGGGGAGAAACTGCCCCAAAATGGGGGAAACAGGGACAAAAGTGGGGGGTACAGCCCCAAAATGGGGGGGAAACTGCCCCAAAACTGGGGGGAACAGGACCATAAATGGGGGGAAACTGCCCCAAAAGTGGGGGGCAGTGGGACAAAAAATGGGGGGGACGGGGAGGAAGGGGCCCA
>NW_010304977.1:0-459 GCF_000700745.2 Antrostomus carolinensis | reverse complement strand
AAAAGAAGAGAAATAGATGAAAAATGGATGGAATGACCCAAAATGGGGGGAATTGTCCCTAAAATTGGGTGAAATGGCCCCAAAATGGGGTGAATTTGCCCCCAAATGGGGTGAATTTGCCCCAGAGCGGGTGGAATTGCCCCAAAGTGGGGGGAATTGCCCCAAATTGGGTGAATTTGCCCCTAATGGGATGAATTTGCCCCAAAGAGGGTGGATTTGCCCAAAATTGGGTGAATTTGCCCCAAAATGGACGGAATGACCCAAAATGGGGGGGATTGTCCCTAAAATTGGGGGGAATTTCCCCAAAATTGGGCAAAATGTCCCTAAAAATGGGCGAAATGGCCCCAAAATGAGGTGAATTTGCCCCCAAAAGGGGTGGAATTGCCCAAAAAGGGGTTAATTTGCCCAAAATGGGGTGAATTTGCCCTAAAATGGATGGAATGACCCAAAATGGGGGGG
>NW_010304976.1:0-8171 GCF_000700745.2 Antrostomus carolinensis | reverse complement strand
AGCACTTTAATCCAATAACTATTTCTATAAAGTACACTTAGGGAAATGTCTATATATTCCAGCACTATCCTTTATTTTTCTTTTTGTCTTCCTCCTCAATTTATACTCCCAGCCTTTACAGTAACCCTAACTAAACAGGGATGGATATAAAGAAGAGATTTGGATTTCAAGTTTGGTATGTTGGAAGCCACGAGACTGATTTAAGCTTAGTGAACAACAGTAAAAACAAGCCACGGGCAGTTTAGCCAACAGTTTTTGTGATTCATAGACATGCATGGACAACGTGTAATTATTGGGAAAACACATTTAATCAAATCATGTTCTAACTCCTGGTGACACTCTATTCAATCTACTGCCTTTGTGGTAACTTAACGGGTTGCTTCCAGCAGCTGCCTCAATCCATTGCTTCAGTTACCACCATGCCTTCCCAATTCCGTGTGGCTACTTTCTTCACTGAAATACATTACCCATTTGAAATGGGTTTTCTCTTCTTATAGGTTATTTTGTGGTATAAATACGGTTGAGACAGTAGCTGTGACAAAGCATGTCTTGGTGTTTGAAAGCCTACGGACTGCTGGACACGCACCACAGAGCTAAGCAGTCATGACTCAGTGGTGCTACAGCTGAATTCCTCGGGCCATTGGGTTGCAGAGTTACAGTGTTAGAGAGCATCTCCAGAACTTGTCTAGACCAATTCCAATCCACATCCTATCAGCTGTTCTATCAACTTGCTTTTGAAATCCTTCAGGAACAGGGATTCCACGGTGCTCACCTAATCTTTCACAGTGCTTTGCTACTCTTTGAGGCAGTTTGTTTTTTTTCTTTTTCTAAATCTCCAGTCATCTTTTTTTACTACCGCTCAGACACATTAATTTTTCTACCACAGAAAAGGAGCATATTCCTTCTTTACAGGAGCTCTTAACATATCTGAAAATTTACCTTCCTCCTTCAGTATATCTTTTCTTTACTTTAAGCTATTCCATGTATTCCATATTTAGTTTTCCCTAGTTTTCTAGACCACAGAATATTCTCATTGCTCTCACCAAGTTTCAGTTCAGGTGAATTCTTGAGTTTCAAGTCAGAACAGACTTATTCTTCCTGACATACAGTCTCTTTGACTGAACTTATGAACATAGGAGGCCTTATCAATGCTATGAAGCAATCCCTTTGCCATACTGAAGTTCTGCAAGTTATATTCTTCTCTAAAACCTGCTAGCCTCCAGTCTGGTCTCTTACTGCAATACCTGTCTTTCCTATGCAATTGCAAATTTGCATTTGTGCAACTGAATTATTGTTCCCTTAAAAAAAAAAAAAAAATCTCCCTCTGTTATTTTTTCTTAAACTAGTTTTCCGGAGAGTTTTATTTACCAGTTGATGATTGAGTCTACTTTTTCAAAACCTAATTTTTTTGCTCTTTAAGTTTAATTCTGCTGCAGAATGACTATTTTTTTATTCTGCTACCATTGTTGTTGAGGATCATGATCACTATAATTGCAGCATTGCTTTTAACCAAGTCATCTTTTACCTCAACATACTCAATGAACATCTTTATTGTAGTTTGATTCATGCCACTAAGGGTTTCCTCTAACTTCTGTATCAAAAATCATTCCTGACATACTCAGAATGTGCAGGACTATATGCTACCAAATACATTAAATTGCTCAGTAAATATGAAGTTTATTGTTTAATAATAAAATAGTAAAGATTCTATATCAGCAGATAATCAACAATCAATATTACCTGCAAAAAATGAAAGGAGATGAAAAAAATACTTGAATAGCGCCCTGTATAGTTTTTTTCATCACAGCTTCATATGAACATTAGAGTTCAAGAAAGAGAAAACTTGACTGTCTTCAAGCCACATTAATTACAATTTCTTTATCTAAAAGTTATTTGTAAATGCAAAGCTTTTCTGCTTTATTCTTTCATTTAGTTATGGAAACCAAAAATCTTTGTGAAAAATTTATCCACGTGCAGAATACTAGTCTAAATCACTTTTAAAAAATCAGTTCATCCATCAGTATCTTTTTCTCCCCTCTCCTGAAAGCACATAACCATCAGCAGGTGTGTCCCCACTTGCTCTCCCACTTTGTACCCCGATGTGGTTTTGCAAACTGTGAACCAAATACTGCTCAAATAAACTAACACTATGGGACTGCTAGTTTGTACTAACACATCTGTGTTCTGCAGAAGGAAAGTTAGACTGCAAAATGTTTTTTAAGGATCATCTTCATCTATTTATACACTTTATTTAAAGGGTACAGAGTTTAAAATTTCCAAATCTAAGAACAAAGAGAAATTTTATGTTTACCCAGATAGAACCAACCAGCCTGTATGCTTTGCCACTGTAATACAGACTATTGCACCTTTAGATGCCTTTTTAAAAGCTGTTGAAACTGAGAGCAGGGGTAAGTGAAATGGCCTTTCATAATGGGGCTGTGTACATGCTGACATGCTAGGATGCTGAGATGTTCCATTGGTCTTATTGTCTCTAATGTTTAACAGTGTAGAACCTGCCCAAAGAGAAAATTTACACCCGCATCTAAAATCCTTTATACTCTAAAACAAGACATCTTCTGTAATCATTTTGCTCACAATTATATAATTCCAATTAAAAAGAAAGTAAAAAAAAAATAGAAATGGTAGAAATTAGAAAAAATTAGAAAAATTAAAACTTAGAAATTTTGCACATTACCAAATAAGACTTTTTTACTAGACAAATCTTTACCTGATATCCAAACTTTACTAGAGGATGGGTCTTTTGTTCTTTTTTGTTTGTTTTCGCCAGGATTCTGCAGTTTTATTCTGCAAAATTTTGTTAATTAATTTACTCTAAATAGTATCTTAAGACAAACTTCAAGTGTTACAAGTAATTACTGTTGACCAAAACACATTTATCTTTTCTAATAATTTTTTTAAATAAAAAATTTTATTCACATAAATGTCCACAGGCCAATTTATGAATAATAATATAAGGGGGGTGGGATAAAAATGCAAATTGTATTCAGAATCCATAGATAAAATTGGCTAATTGTTAAAGGTCACGAGAATGAATATGACCTGAATATATTAGATTAGAGACTGCAGCAGTGCAACCATCAGAGTAAAATTACATTTGCTCTCTTAAACAGGCAGATGTTAATAAATACACAAAAATTAACTAATTAAAGGCAGTAGCAGCTGTCAAGTTTGCAATATTTCTTTGTTCATTTTTTTCATTTGTTCTTCTCCTGAAGAAAAGCAAAAAACAAGCCATATTTTACTGTGTGCTTCTAAATATAACCAGTAGCTGAAAAACTAGCTGCAGAATAAAGTGAGCAGGGATACACGACGACGGGTACACAACTAGCTATTTTTGTTGAGTTTTTCCTTTTGTTTGATTAAAAACAACTGAAGAAAGTGTGAGTTGAACAAAATTAATAAATCAAAGCTTTCATATACACTGTAGTAAGTTTTTTACCTGTCTGATTAGTTTCTTCTCCAAGGACAGCTTAGCACAGTCTCTTATATCTAGAATAAGAAAATAAATGCAGCTTGATTGAAGCAGTTTAAAGACTTGTCACTAAAGGCTAACATCTGAGGTGTTACAAAGTCGGGGCCATCTGCTGCAGTAATGTGCAGGTTTAGCAGAGTATAACCCACGTATTACACAGTGGTTTAATGTTGCTTAATAAAACTTCCGTGTTTTAATCCCTTTTTTATTTGAGTTTCATGTTGAAGAACATAACAGTCAACAGTACATATGTCTTTCCCTTGACTCTCACAAGTTGGGCCATCCTCGCTGATCAGTGGCAGGGAGGATGTCCTGCTCTTTGCAAGTGGATGGAAATAAACTGTGTATTTGTAACAATAGACAAAAAAGGTAAATACTGTCTTTGAATAGCTGAATTTGGGTCAGTAGTGATAAAATAAATCCCTGAACATTTATGTTTGCCAGACCATCTTTTTAGGAATTAGTTAAAATGGATTTTTTCCCTGATAATAGACATTGTTCTTCAATAACTAATAACTCACACTCTAAGGCTGTTGGCAGTCTGTTACCGGCTGGTATGCACGCTGTCCTATCAGAGTTGCAAAAGTCAGGGCTTACATTGCTACACTAAGTTCTCTTCAGAATGAAGTATTTTTAGTTCCCTCCAAAGAGACTAAGCAATTTTTATTTATTTATTTGTTTATTTATTTATTTATTTATTTTTACATCTTTATCCCTCTTTTTGTAGAAGCAAAGCAAGTGATACTGAGTATTTGTTCAAAAAGGGTTAAGAGGGAACCTGGCCATACTGTAAGCATAAATCACATATGTCTAGCTACTCCTTCTATACCACACTGATAGATTGGGCACTAGGTTTTTTTGCCAACATTACGTACCTTCATACAAAAAATAAGGAGTGCAACAGTGAAGTTGGAGAACATATTTTTCTTCTAAGTAACAACAGCATTTACTGTGATATAATGATTAGAAGTTTTTCAGTTATTTCATTTTCTCTGTAAAATTACAAAAGGTTTATGTTAAGACCTGAGTAAAGTGCAGAACAAAGAGGGGAGATATACTGTGAAAGCACAGCTTGCTTGTATTTTCACACAAACACATCACCTTACAGGTAATGTTTTGGAGGAAATGTTCCAGGAAAAAAAGAAATTACTGTAGTGAGATGTAGTCCTACTTGAATACCTGAATATGACTTGCTGTGTCCTTGGAAGGGTATACCATACCTGAATATATGTCAAGATGGCATGGTGCCTCAGTGCAGCTACCTTGGACAAGTGCTAAGGATGACATTTTGCCCAGTGAATAATATTGAAGATCATATCTGGAAAACTCTTTCTTCTATCAGATTTTTAATATTCATAAATTTCAGAATTACTATTCAGAACTTAGAAACATTAAGCAACCTGATTTAAATTATTTTTATCTGCATGGAAAAGTATAGTCCAGCTCTAGGAATCTCCATGAAATTCCATGGGAGATTAGAATACCTTTTAAAATATTAAAGCATTCAGAAACCTGGAAGCAGAAATACATCCTGAAAGCAAGTTTCTTTACACAGTCCTACAGGCTGTTTGTGACAACCCAGCTGAAAGCTTTTCCTTTTTCTTGTGAAGCTTTAAAGAAAATGAAATATAGATGAAGGTCACTTTTTATTATGTTGTCCCCTTATTGTGAAAGGGTTTATTTCTTTCTACTTTTACAGCTAAGAAACTGCCAGTCACAGCAGCAGAGATACTAAAACACTTGTATTTCCCCCACTATACTGTAAGATTTTTAACAGGTGGGCAAAAAAGTCATGTGGCTTCTTGATTCATACCTGGATAGATTTAGGATAGATTTAGGAAGTGATAGAAAAACACAACCTTCACTTATCCACTAATAAGTCCTTAAGGACACACAGCAATGGTAAGCAACCAAGAATAACTGCAAAGAAGGAAGGTTCACTGCCTGGGAGAAGGAGTCTCCCACCTGTCTTTGCTTCAGTGCCATCCACACCTCCCCAGCAAACTCTGACTGCAAATCAGCTGCACCTGCACATTTTTCTAGCAAGGCTAAAGCCAATTAGTAATACTGCCAACACTTTTCCCTTCTGGAGCAACAGATGGTGCATGGTTAACACAGGCATTCATTTTTTGGTGAGGTGTTTTCCCAGGGAAGTTCCATCTCCTCTTTCATGGGTTCCTGGAGGGCTATTCTCCATACACAGGTGTGCTGAGAAGCTATTGATGTTTGTGCCTCAGAGGTGCAAGCTGGATCCTATTAGAGAGATCAATTTTTTTTCTAATTCCTACTTTTCTGATGTTCTTGGTGGCATTATGGAAAAATTTCTCTATTGAAGACATATTAAATAATATGAAAAAAAAAAGCAAATAAATGCTTTTATCTTTCTGGTGGTTTTCTTCTCTCAAAAGCAGAAAATAATTTGAAAAAATCAAAACTTATAACTAAAGCTGTAAGAAAGAGAATGCCTACATGTAAGTAGGGTCAAACAGGAACAAAAATGGATGTCTTCTCTTCTGTAAATTGCTGCTGGTGTAATTCAGGAAAAGGAAAGAGAGTCCTGAAGTGGCAGTAGCAACATAAAGTACTGCAGGGCTAAAAAAGTGTTATGTGTGTATTTGTATGCACATGCCTCTAGGGCCTCTGATGGCAGTTGGTATAAGAGGCTAATACTTTAACTACATTTACATATTATTATTCTTTATGTAATAGATATTATAAATATTTTAAATAACAATTGATTGAGTCCCCTTTCAACCTTTGAACTGCTTAATACATTATCATGAAAATCCCTAGGATGACTGCTAGAGATTTCTCCAATGCTGAAAATGGCTCTGAGTTTATAGCTCTGCCATTTAGAAATCCAGCTAAAACGTATAAAATGAAAAGCGAGTACACAGAACAGCATAGGAGAGCTCCTGTTGTGGGCCTGCTAACGACATCAAATGCTGAAGAGTGCAGCAACACTCTGAGATAAAGAAAATCTAAAAGAGTTAGATTTAACAAAAAGTGATGGCAAATATCTAATAAGTATGCTTTTCGTTTCCATAGCAACTTCCATCAAAGGAACGGAAAGCACTTTAAAACATCAATCAATTTACCCTCAACACTACTGTGTGGCAGGCAAAATATATATTAGAAGAAATAAAGTTGCTTCCCAGTGATTGCTGGGCTCTATTTTAGGATTCCTTTTTGCTACCTCTGCATTAACTTTCTCATTAAGCATTCAGATTTCCAATCTGTCTCTTTTCATGTTCTTTCACGTGGACCGTGACATGAGAGGAGCGATCAGAGACATCAGGCTCAAGCATTAGTATCTTAGGATGTAATGAATTTAGCCATTACTGAATACCAGAACAACCTAGCATAGTCTAAGCAGTCTTATACACTGTAAGTTATCGCTGCAAAAACTCTTTACAATGGAAGATGTCAGAACATCAGTGGCTGGCAATGATGACCTCTTTCATTAAGCATTTTGCCAGTGTACCTGTGCAAAAGATGTATTTTGACTATCTGTATTAGGCAAGTACAACATGCATGCTGCAATGCCCAGCAGATAGGCACCATGACCTAAAATACTTTGTGCCTGCAAATCATGAATGGCTTTAAAATATTTTAAAAGTAACTTTATGGAGTCGGTATGTCTGAAAATAAAAAATAAACCAAACAGATCTTAAATTAATATGTGTGGCACACCTGCCCCCAATGAGAGAAAATAGAGTCAACCTGATTCCTCTTGCTCTTGACTTTTGGGACCTAAAACCTGGGAAAAAGTTAGCTTTATGCTCTGTAGCCCACACAGACAGAAAATGAAATGGTCTCCTCTCGACAAAGAATTGTGCTAACACCAAACTTGATCACATTTCTACAGTCTTCAGATGACTGGTTTCTGCATCCTCTAAACATACTGTTATATTAGTGAAAATGCACCACAGAAAATACGAAAGATCAGTGCTGCATTTGCAAGTGAAATGAATGGGCACAAAGCATACTAAACTTTTATCTTTGTAATTCACCATATTAGCACTAATCATGGCAGGCTTAATTATGTGAGCACCAAAAATAAGTAATTAAAAAAAATGAAAAAAATCTCTCAAACTTTTCTGAGTATAAGCATCATAAACCTGTGGGTTGAAGTGCAGGATACAATCTTTCTCACAGCAGAAGACATTTTGAGAAGAAAATACTAGTTAGGAAAACTGCTAAACTCTGTTATCAAAGAAAGAAAAAGAGTAGCACACATGACAATACAGACTCAGCAGTTTCTCAGTGTGTAATCATTTTTGACAGAATAAGCCTTACTTCTGTAGTATATTCCAAAATCAATTTTATTCTTGGCAATTTGAGTCAACTCTATTCTAGCTGCAGACATTGTGACAATAGCAAGTTATTTTCCAAACTGAGGCTGACTACTCCATGCTACAGTAAGGAACAAAGTAAAGTCTTCCAAACATTTAATTTAAATCTGTGTCTATTTAGTACTGGCTTACACGTTGTGTTTACATTCTGTGCAAAATTAAACAGCGTATCTTCATATAATCATTGAATGACCTGAAACAGCAGCTACTGTGAAGAAAGTTTGTTTTCCTCTAGAGGAAGAGAAATAATATCTTCAAAGTTAAAACATAAGCTCACAACTTAAACTTTGTAGTTCATAGAATCACAGAATCATAGAATGGTT
>NW_010304975.1:1948-3107 GCF_000700745.2 Antrostomus carolinensis | reverse complement strand
ACAGCACCATCCCTTGCCTGGCCCTGCCCTGGGGGGTGGCCCTCAGTGGGCAGAGGAACGCAGAGATCTCAGCTGAGATCTGCCAAAAGGCTTGTCCCGGTGGAATCTTGGAGAAATGATGACCCCAGAGCAGATAACAGTAGTAGTAAAAAAGGGCAGATCTTCTGCCTTAAGCCTAGCTTCCCTCCTCCCCCTCAGTGTGTCTCTTGTGAGATGTAGTCGGATGTCTCTGCCCCATCAGGTGTTTTCATTCTGCTTACTTGATTGCTCCAAGAGTGCAGCTCTTCCCAGCTCCCTGCTCTGGCCAGAAAGAATTGGAGACAACTTCAGGGAGACAAATGGGGGAAATTGGTGGGGACATCCTGCTGAGGGCTGCAGAGCCATGTGGTGAGGGCCTTGGGGCAGCTCGGTGGCAATGGCAGATGCTGCTGTTGGACTTAAACCTGGTTCTCTTGACTAACTTGTGCTGGGGCTCAAGCAGCTTGTGGAAACCCCTAAATAGGGTTTCCTAAGGGAGGTGGTTGAGCCAAAGCAGGATCCCAAAGGAGCTGGTCTGAGTCTGACCTGGTGATGCTGGGGAGGGTCTGCAGGCATTTGTGTTGGCTAGCCCACCTCTAGGAGAAGCCAAGCTGTTTGGCTCAACATGGGAGGTGCTGTGTGCAGACCAGGGCATCTCCACGTCTGCTTTGGCCTCTCTAGCAGTCCTTGATAATCTTTGCCTCTTCACAGATTGGGGCAGATGTTGCTGGTCTCCCCCAGTACAAGGGGGAGCTGGTTGTCTCCATGAAGTACATCCCATCTTCCAAGCACCCCGTGGCTGGGAATGGCAGGAAGGGTGAGTGCTGGAGCTCCAGGATCTCTGTGTAGCCTGGGGGTCATGCTCATGGCCAGATGAGCTGGGTCTGGGTGGGTTTCTTGGGTGGTACCACCACAGCCTTCTCTGCAATGTCTGCAAGGCTGCTCTGGGTTGGGGCAGACCTGGCTGCCCTCAGGCTGGCTTAGTGGTTCCAGTGCTTTCTGGGGGCTGGACAAGGCTGGACCATCAGGCCCCATGTGGAGCAATTGTCTGCCATAGGCTCATCAGGCAGGGCCAGTAAGGGAGGAAGCAGGAGGAGATACCAGCTGGGGATCCGTATCTGCCTTGGTGATGAAGGCTGTT
>NW_010304975.1:0-1921 GCF_000700745.2 Antrostomus carolinensis | reverse complement strand
AAGTCAGTGGTGCTGGAAATTAGGGCTGATTAATTCTTGCTGTGTTGGGTTTTTCCCAGGCAAAACAGGGGAAGGTGGTGAGCTCCAGGTCTGGATCAAAGAAGCCAAGAACCTCACAGCTGCCAAGTCTGGGGGGACATCAGACAGCTTTGTCAAGGGGTGAGTGTGGGTCCTGGGGAGGGGCAATGAAGGCATCGTCTCCCTGGCTGCAATCCCAGAGCTGCCTCGGGGAGGGATGGGTGTCTCTGTGAGCTGCAGGGGTACCCTGAAGGTCCTGGTCTGCCCATCTCTGTCTTGAGACAAGATGCTCTTGGTAGAAAACACTCTTCTGGGTTTTGGACAGCTGAGAGGTGACAGTGGGAGGCTGCATGCAGGGCATGGCTCCAGCTGCCATCAAATTATCTTCCCAGAGGTCACCAAGCCCCTGGGCAGCGGGGCTGGGAACAAGCAGGCTCCAGTCCTTGCTGTCTCCCCTACTTAGACCACCTGCAGTCTGCTAAGAGGCTTTTCAAGAGTTGGGGCAGAGACCCAGCCCCTTGCAGACTGTGGTGGCTCTTCTTGGTCCATGTCAGGGAAGTTGGGCTCCAGACTAGGTCCTGGAGTCCTGAGGTGCCCCAGTCCCCTGGGACAGAAGGCAGTTGCACACATGCTGCTAACCCAAGGGGCTGCTTCCCCCAGCTACCTCCTGCCACACAAAAACAAAGCCTCCAAGAGGAAGACACCTGTGGTGAAGAAGACCCTGAACCCTCATTACAACCACACCTTTGTCTACAATGGCATCAACCCCGAGGACCTGCAGCATATCTGCCTGGAGCTGACGGTCTGGGACCGGGAGCCACTGTCCAGCAATGACTTCCTTGGGGGTGTCCGTCTGGGAGTGGGCAATGGTGAGGAGCCTGGGGTCCCATCAGACCCTGGGGACAAGCAGCCTTGCTTGGGGCTGCCTCGCTGTGAGCAGGAGGCTGCCCTGGCAGTAACTTCTGCCCACATCCATCCTTTCTCCCAGGCATGAGCAACGGGCAGGCTGTGGACTGGATGGACTCCACGGGTGAGGAGCTGAACCTGTGGCAGAAGATGTGCCAGTACCCAGGCTCATGGGCGGAGGGGACGCTCCAACTTCGCTCCACCATGGCCAAGCTGAGGCCATAGGCTGTGGCAGTGGCACTGGGACTCTGCTGAGGGCCAGCTCTGCTGCTCCAGAGCTGTGCTTGCTGCCTGGCCCAGCAAGGCTGCCAAACCTGGTTCCTTTTTTGCTTAGACTTTAATAAACATGACCTTCTCTAAACAGGCTTGGGCAGAAAGTCTGCGTGGCCTAGCTTCGTTTAAAGGGTTTTCCTTTTGTCTTTGGCTTTGCGCCAAGTTTCAGGCTGGAGTCCTTGTGGACCCTCCCTTCTTTCCCCCACAGGCAAAATGCTTTGAAGTGTGGTTGGGTTTTTTTCTTTCCATTCTTCTTTGCTCCCTCCTTGTCTTCTCCACCCACCTCCCTCATGATGCTCCCAGCCCTGGCTGTGGAACCAGGATGGAGCCGTGCAGGGTCAGCTTGGGGTGCTGGGGGTAGCGGCCCCCGGGAAGGATTCATTTCCTTCATTTCATTTCTCTCTGTGACTCCTCTTCTGCCAGCACTGACTTTTATACAAATTTATTTATTTTGAATTAATATTCTACAAAACAGTTCCCAGGAAGGGTGCCCGTGGCAGGGGGTGAGGGGTAGGGTGGGGAGGGCGAGCCCTCGGGCTGGGCTGTATGCTGGCTACTGGCTTTGCTGAGCGTGGGGCTGTTGCATTTTGCTAAAGGCTTTCTGGCAGCTCCAGCAGGACCCTGGCAGCAGTGCCTGCCTGGCAGGGCTGGCCCCAGGGTCGGCTCAGGTTGTGCATGGGGTAAGGATGGTCGTGGGGAAGGTGAAGCTGCTGCATTAGAGGCT
>NW_010304974.1:0-12184 GCF_000700745.2 Antrostomus carolinensis | reverse complement strand
TCTGGCAGTTTCTCACAGAAGCCACTCCTATAGCCCCCCCACTACCCAAACCTTGTCATGCAAACCCAATGCACTTAAGATTTCAGTTATTTCTATAAAAAAGAAGAAAATATTTTTTAGCTTGGCAGATGGCCTGGGAAAACTTCAAATATGAACTTTTTTTACCAGTTATGGTCTTCATATCATAGTCCATCCATGTTAATTTATTGCAGATGCTAAATTGGAAACGGCTTTCACATAAAACTGTTTCTGAGCTAAAAAGCCTTTTGTGCCTTGATGATAGAGCAGCAAATCAATGGATGAAGAAGGACTGCAAGTTGCAGAAGAGAGTAAGAATTGCCTTGACTCCTTTGAGTTCAAAATCACCATGCTTCTTCAGCCAAGACTGAAAAAATGTAAGCCAACAAAAACAGGAAGCTGAACTGTGACACAGAAGCTTGTTCACAACAGATCTGTCTTCCTCTTTCACCCCTACCCTGCTCAGGGAGCACAAGGAGGGACCAGGTACCTCTCCAGTGACTTTTCCAGTCAACACAGCCAAGAGAGTTCATAACCAAGACCACCCAGGACACTGCCTGAATGCTAGCATTACTGTCCTAAAATCAGCATATACTATGCGTAGATAGATACAACACAAATATACGGGAACTTCTGTTAAGTCTGCCATTTTAAATACTTAGAAGCAGTATACAGTTAAGCCTAGTAGGAAAAACCCCCTAGCTGCAGGCTTAGATATTGGCTCTTCATCTGGGACTGCATGTGCTAATGGTGGCAGAAGAACACATTGCTTCTTCCCTTGACTGAGACAAAAGCCATCCCATAGCAAATAGTAGCTACCAAAGTAATTTTAATCACTGATCATGAGATTACATGGAATATTTCTCCAGGCAGCATCAGCTTGGCATCAGCTGTGATTCCAGGGCTACTAATCATAGAATCACAGAATCATAGAATGGTTTGGGTTGGAAGGGACCTTAAAGATCATCTAGTTCCAATCCCCCTGCCATCAGCAGGGACACCTTCCACTAGACCAGGTTGCTGAAAGCCCCATCCAACCTGGCCTTGAACAGTTCCAGGGAGGGGGCATCCACCACTTCCTTGGGCAACCTGTTCCAGTGTCTCACCACCCTCACAGTGAAAAATTTATTCCTATTATCTAATCTAAACCTCCTCTCTTTCAGCTTAAAGCCATTTCCCTCTTTCTGGCATCACCTGCCCCTGTAAAAAGTCCCTCTGCAGCATTCCTATAGGCCCCTTCAGCTACTGGAGGACTGTTATAAGGTGTCCCTGGAGCCTTCTCTTCTCCAGGCTGAACAGCCCCAACTCTTTCAGCCTGTCCTCATAGGAGAGGTGCTCCAGCCCTCTGATCATCCTCGTGGCCTCCTCTGGACTCGTTCTAACTGGCCCATATCTTTCTTGTGTTGGGGGCTCCAGAACTGGACGCAGTACTCCAGGTGGGGCCTTACAAGAGCAGAGTAGAGGGGGAGAATCACCTCCCTCGACCTGCTGGCCACGCTTCTCTTGATGCAGCCCAGGATATGGTTGGCCTTCTGGGTTGTGAATGCACACTGACAGCTCATGTTGAGCTTCTTGTCCATCAGCACCCTTAAGACCTTTTCCTCAGGGCTGCTCTTGATCTATTCTCCACCCATCCTGTATTTGTGCTTCCTTCTCTGTTTTGTTCTTAAATTTTACCCAAATGACCCTGCAGACGCTTGCATGCTTGCTTCCAGGATCCACTCTGGGGCTGAGGTCTGACCCTGCTTTCTTTGCTTTCAGAGCTTATTCCAAAACTGCTACTAGTGTCATCCTCCTTTTAAAATGCATTTGGTAGGCTATCACAGCCATCAAATATGGCTGTGAGGCTCATGCTGGGTGAAGCCCTTGTCAAACTTGGATTAATGAAATTATCACTGATGGCTTGCAGCCAGGGTCCAAAACACCATGAAAAAAGGGGGTTTTTTTTATGGACAGGTAAAAGCCAAACCAAGCCTGTGTTAACACTACAAATAACCCAATGTGGACAGGGAAGCTTCAGTCAAAACTCTTTCACAAGGTTTTAGGTCTGTTTTCCCACACAGCATCCCTCTGTCTTGCAGCTCTTCTAGGCCTATCACACCAGTGCAATAAGGTGAAGGGCTCTGAGGAAGCCTTGTGTTGCCGGGAGTGCAAGACATCAGCAGAGCTCCTTACACTGTGCACGCGTACAAATGCCCATTGTCCAACAGGCTGTTTCTGCTGCAGGGAAAAGGCAACAAGGTGCCTACACAGACTGTCATGTAAATACCATGGAGCACAGGAAAAAAGGCCTCTTTCTCAATGGGACATGGGGAGCAGAGAGTCCTAGTTTTAAGGATACTGACAGGAACTAATGGCAGGATACATGAGCATCAAGCTGATCATGCCCTGTGCAACATGTTTTGTCCTTATGTGGCTAGGAGAGCAAGGTCAGCCTTGGTAATGCCATAGTAACATCACTGGGTTTTAAGAGCTTTCGTTAAAGTAGGAGCAACAACTACTAGTATGGATGGCATGGATCTGATTCTCCTCTCCCTACCTAAACTTAGTTAAGAAGCTCTTCTCTGGGGCAAAAGCAGGATTGCACTAGTCAGCGTGAGAGCTTAAGAATCAGATTTGTAGGGCTTGTTGTCATGGGGAGTTGGCTGTGGTAGCACAGTGGTACAATCTGTAATGGTTGTAAGCTGGGTATGAGCACAGACCACACTGACATTTCAAGCATGAGGACAGATGAACAAGCTTCATACTAGGATTTCTCAGTTTGCCTAGGAGCACTTCTACACTGCCATTTCGACCAGTGTGTATCATTGCAACGCTGTAAGAATGCCAGCATAGCTCTGTGCGTGGCTTAGCACGATTTCAGAGTAAAACTGGCTTTCCTTCTATGCAGTGAGCATGTTTCCCTGAACAATTTACACTTGAGCATGGAAAATCAAGAAAAATGGTAATACTAGTCTTTTTCTGGCTGGTCGTAGCTCATGCCTTCTCTGCTTTTCACTAATGGCCTGGGAGGAATGGTTTTACTGCCATTGAACCATAAGGGGAAGAGAGGAAAAGTAAAGAACAGCTGGGTTTAATGAGCTGGAACAGATGTAGGTATTAAAGCAGTGTGTACACTTGTCATTCAGAGAGTACCTACATGTATATAAATGATGAGCTATTTAAATGAAGACTTCAGTTACAGAGATTATAATAGACATAATGCTCTGAAAAAGGTTCAAAACCTTGTGTCTTAAATTTGTATTTGCCACAAACAGTCCAAAGCAACTTAATTTATGGAGATGTGAAGTATCAATCTGGATTTTAATATGTGATGAACTTTTAATTCTGGGCTATGTTATGGTTTCCTTTTACATTTGTCTGCTTCTTCTCTCACATTTTATGTCAGGCTATATTGGTGTTTCCAAGACAAATATCTAGAATGTCAGTTAAGCAATTATTTATTCTTTTGAAGATTACTCCAGAGGTGATGCACCAAAAGTTTTGAGTCTTTGTGCAGTGCTTATGTGTAGCTGGAAAGGAAAAAGCTTAAAATCCAGTGAAGAGAAATGTGATAGTTTTATCATTTCAGTGAAAGCATTAAAAATAAATCATATGTTAAGAGGATCTCCATACTCCAACACCAATGCAATCTTAAATGACAGGATCTGGTACTGTGAATATGGATTTTTTTCTGTGGGATTCAAGATGTCAATTTATATTTATGCAGATAAATTTAACTGCTTAACTTTAGACTCAGATTAACAGTTTTTCATGCTAGTAGCTTGACATTTTCCAGTATTTAAGCAAGACAGGGATGAAATCAGGATGGAAAAAAATTTAATTGTAATTTATTCTTTAAATCAATGCTAATAGGTAATCCTAGGGCTAGAAATTTAATAAAAACGTAATTATTACTAAATATGGCTTTGAGGAAACTGAATGTCCCAAAAAGGTGTTGCTTTTGCAATAGCGACAGTATGTGTTTTTAAAATTAAAACCAGCTTTTCCCAATTAGCCATAAAAATTTACTATTTTTCTTTTATGGATTCAGTCCATAAAAGTCTTCCCCTACCTTCAGACAGCCACCTGGAGACACATGGGCCACAGGTATAACCAGCAACTGCCCATAGGTGGACAAAATCACACAACTCCGAAGGGGATTCAGCCTGCAAGAATTCGGATGGTCCAGTTTGTCAAGGGGGCTGGTGCTTGGCAGGCATTTGCAAGGTGCCTCCTCCCGAGAGCATTTTCCAGCAGATGGTAACAGCTGGGTCTTGCCTGACTTTGCAAAAGTACAGAAGGAGCCCTTATGAAGGACCCATTCTGTGATCCCAATGGCTTTTTCTTGTGAGTGGGCTTTTGTCATACCAAGGCATAATTAACTCCAGCCGTTAGGGAGGACACACGTTGAGGGCTCTGCCTTGGTACAGCAGAGTATTGGGCTGGGTCCTGTGTTACAGGGGGAGGACACACGTTGAGGGCTCTGCCTTGGTCCTGTGTTACAGAAGTCCCAGTGACCAAATGGGATTTGTCCTTTGTGAATGTGAAATATATTCCTGAAAGTAACAGAGGTCTCTTCTTACTACTGATGTTGAAAATACTTGTGGTACTGGATATTTTTAATTAAGGGTGGCCATTCAAACAGTGTAAAGCTGTTTAATGAAAAGCAGAGGAGTGTCCCGACTCTCCCTCATAGTCTTTTTATTAATAGGTGGACTTCGGCCACACGATGCTCTATACAACAGATGACTATGTAAATTACTTATTTCACTCTATATATATATTAAAGATGATCAGTTTATGCTAAAATTGTACAAAATTATGTGTTTTTATTAAATGTATCAATAAATCATGTTTTGCTCTTTTGCTTTTCTAGCAATAGTCTTATTTTACTCATATTATACTGTCAAATAATTCTGAGGCTGCTCTCAAGTAACCAGGAACCTAATTAGCAGGCCTTTAATGGCTCATCAAGTTGTATTTTCAAATCCTGGTTGACATCCAATACTCAAGAATCCCAATTTCATTCAAATAATTTTTTCCTGAGTGCACTTCTAACACGTGTCAGAGCTGTAACACGTGCCAGTTTTCACACAGTTTAAAAAATGCCAGTAAAAGAATTCGACTGCAACTTTTCACCTGTATTCAGAGATAAACCACTGCACACTAAATCATGGTTGATTAAAGCAGACAAGACAGGGGAAGGTTCTGCAGGCACAGAGATTTGTGATATCTCATGTTAATATCGACATAGGGAGTGTCTGGCCTGTGGTCAGATCCTGAATTTTTGTGTTTACATACAACAGCTGACATGAAGTTCTTGTTAGGTGGGATTTTAAATTCATTTTCATTTACAAACAAGGTTCTGGTGCTCCTGTTGTCTTCATGTGAAGTTTGTATGCCTGTAGTCCCCCGTCTTTTTATTTTGAATACAGTGTCTAGTTGGAAGTACACTTGACAGAAAATTGGTTAGATCCATATGAGTTTCATGGAGATAAGCCACTGGATGGAAGGCACAAACTGTCCTTAGCCTTACTGTGGGAATGACTTGAATATGAAGAGTGTAACTATATTGCTAATTCAGAGAGTTCACACAAAGGAGAAGCTTTATATCTGCCTCAAGTGCAGAAAATACTTGGATGGGTATTTCTATATCTTCTTAAACGTGAAGGAATCCCCTGAAAATTAATACCATTAGTCCTGCTGCTCTAAGAACTACTTGCTTAGATGTGCCTAATACAAAAGATTCACCAGTCCAAGATATCAGCAACCAAGACAAATTTGCCATATTGCTTGGTGCTTGTGCTGATTGGCTTCAAACACTTGGCAAAGGTCTATCTCTAAAATGAAGACTTTTAGGTGTCAATATGAGACTCGATTTTCACTGTTCAGACTGAGAACAATATTGTTACATCTCACAGAAGGACACAGCTTTTCTTCATCAGTAAGCCTCTGGCTAAAAACCTGAATTCAAAGTCCAAAATGCATTAGGTAACTAGAGGGAGCAGCTAGGCACAGATCTTGCTGCAGTCTATAGTACTGTAAAAGAGGAGGAACTCCTTTTGTATGCAGTGGGATTAAACTACATTTACAGCAGTGTAACCAAAAGGATACAGCCTTGAGGTCCTGAGGTGCCCTGACACAGTGATTTATTTAGTTGTGGGTATTTTCTTCAGATAATTGCACAACAGACTGGTTTTGGCTGCATGGAAGAATAACGTAATCATCTTTATTCTATTACTGTTCCACTAATATTAATATCTGTCAATTAGTGCTTTGTTACTGTCCAGATCCCAAGTAGGGATCTGTGCCCAGTACAGCCCCACCTCAGTCCCAGCAAGTCCTGAATTCAGTTGTGGCCAGGCAGCCGTGCCAGGCAGCTCCCACACCAGAAGATACCATGCCATCGGTTAGAGTCTGGCTCAAGTACTGCAGCCCTCCTAATCATGCTTTTGAGTTGTTTTTGTCTCTGGTTGTTTGTATCTCCCAGCATGTTGTCTTTGGCTATGTCCAGAAGAAAATATAAGCACATATTGAGGGATGCTTCTCGTGCACTCCTTTGTTCCAGGAATCAGGGGTTTAGGAATCTGAGCTGAAGTGGAGCTGCTGTACTTAATGACATCTGTTAAACTCATTCTTCATGATTTTTTCTAATCCTATTTTTAAGTGATTTATACTTTTAAGTCCACCTGTATGTTTTCTTCCTGTGAAACTTTGAAAAAGATCCAAATATATCTATCTGGCTGGCAGAGATGTTCACAGAGTATAGTTCAAAGCCGTTGGGACAAGCATGTATGTAATAGAAAATTTGCATTCATACCTAGTCACCCAGCCAGGGAATACCTATGGACAGATCTGATAAATTACAACAAAATCTTATCACTCAAATGTCAGCAGTTCAGCACTGAAGTCCTTGTCACATAAATTTAAGGAAGTATGAATGCTCCCTGAACAGAAAATAGCCAATTACATTCAGCCAAAGTCACTTTAGTTTCATTAGACATCTTATATCTAAATACTGATCAATGTAAACTGTTAAAGTTTTTCTTATGGGAACTGGAAAGATTAAAACCATGTGTTTTTACCTTTGTCTACAGAAACTTCTCCCTCCAACCCTTCCAGGCAGTACCAGTACACCAGCGCTGTCACCCTGATTTTAAATACTGACAAGGAACCAATAAAAACTATTCCTGTTCTCTGTGTCCCTTGCAGCACAGATTTCTATTTAATATGATTTAAGGTCTTCCAGATTTGTTTCAGTGTTTCAACTTTAACTTTATGTTGAACCTGGCAGCCTGTTAGTGTACGGGAAATGATAAATTGCACTAGTTTCCAGTGGAGAACATCTGTTCGTTTCCTGGGGGAAAGCAAAGCTGATATGATTTCCCTCTCTGTGTGAAGCTGTTGTGTACCGCTTCCAAACGTCTGGAGTAGCCACTCAAGTGACCCAAATTTAAGTAGCCTGGGAGCGTAATTATCTAAGGAACATTCATGTCAGCATATTATATGAAAAGTGAAAAATTCACAGGTAAATAATAATAATTATTATAGTTATTGTTGTTGTTGTTGTTATTGCAGTGCACTGTACAGTGGAAAAAACATACTGTTTCCACCTACTGTGCTTAATCAAATTCTCTGACAGTTTAGCTAAATCTAAAGAGCACAAAAGTCCTTTGTTAGAACAACATCAAAAACCTGCTAGATAATAGCTGAATGAAGAAGGCTGCAAAGTGTGGGGTTGCCAACGCGGACACATATTTTAGGACAGGACTTGGTCTGCTCCGGTTAAGAGCTGACATTCCAGGGCACAGCAGCACTTCCCAGGCACATCAGAACATTTCTGCACCTCTGACCCGAGATGATGGCTTCGTGTGGTGGCAACCAACACTGAAGTCTTGTTGGGAGGAGTCCAAAGGGGAATTATGTGATTCTCCTCCCTGTGCTCTTCAAGCCCATTCATTACTACCACTGCAATTAAACTATATTAGATCTGCTGTGTTGCTAGACCTGAGAGGCTGAAGGAATCTGTTTGAAGTTTGCTGCATATGATGGCCTGGTTACCTTCCATTATTCTCCCTGCTCAGGAGATGCTGAATGTTGAATCCATACCACAATTTCCTCTTTCCTATCACCCATCTTATTTTTTGTATCTCCCAGTTATGTTTTTTGGTGCCATATAATATCAAAACATCATGAAGTTGAAGTTCTCCTCTGAAAAATTATTACATGTCATGATTTGAAATATTTATAGCTTTTACTCAGTAGGTCAAAACCACACCCGGTATAGTACAGCCCTGTAAGTGACTCTTTGGGCAAGTCACTTCTTCTAAAGAGTTTTGAGCTTGGATTTGTCTTTCAGGTGAACCTCACTCTGCTCCAGAGCTGCACAAAATTCTTAGCTTAGGGAGTTATTTGTTGGTAGCAATGGCCAGACTGGTCAACTGGGCTGGCTCATGGCAAAAACCAACAGGTTAAAGGTAGGTTCTTGCTGGCTGTGCTTAGGAGCTGGAGAGAGATCTTCCTTTCTTGTAACAGTGTATGAAATTCATCCAGACAGGCAAGAAGGAATGAACACTTTATTTATCTAATTGGGAAGGTGTGGCAAGCAAAGCTGTGTGGAAGCTGAGGTCACTTGCTGACACAGCTGACAGCAAGTTCAGCCATTCTGGCCTCATTTGGCTGCTAGGTTCACATGAAGGAAGTTAACACAGTTAAGCTGACTCGTCAATAACCATCTTCAGTAAAATCTAACTGACAACCTAATGCCATTTGTTTACTTTCATTCTGCTTGTTAGGTTGGCGCAGAAGGAAGGAAAATATATTCCCATAAAATACTTCAAATCTAGCTGCATTCCTTACTTGAAATTATTTATCACTGACCTTTCTTTCTCACATAAAAGAGAATATCCATTCTTTTATGACTTTTCATAACAATAATAACACTAACACTTATTTTTTCCCTCTTTATTTTCATAATTTGATATGCTGATCTCTACTCAGGAACCAATTACACACCCCAAAGAAAGATGGAAAAATACACAAAAAGTAGAAATACTCTTTCTTCTTTTGTAGATCTTGGCAGATAGACTGTTAATGAGACTGAATTCTGTTTGGTTTCCTAATACCAGAATCTTATGTTGTAAAAACCTTACTGAAGTGAGCTACGATTTTTGTGAGATCAGTCCAAATGTATTCTCACCTCCAGAGAATTAAATTACAATAATTGCTCTGCTTTCAGAATCCAGCGATGTAAGTGCACTTCTTAAGACATCTTTTGGAGGTACTTTGGGATATCCAATTCATCTGCACATGCTGGCAGGTATGACACAGGACTTATGGGAAGAGCTGCATCTTCCCAAAAGGTAGGCAGCTGGAGGCCAGGCAGAATGCACCCACTGTCTAAAATAACAGTAAGCACCCATGTGCAGACTGATGAATCCTCTCTGGGAGTGGAATACTCTATCACTTATTTTTAATCTTGGATCCTTTTGAATCTCTGCATGAGTTCAGCAGAAGGAGGGATTAATCCATCCTTAAAAACAAAGGGCAGAATGGGGGATGTCACTGTGGCCAGCAAGTTTCCTCCTGTGGTCATTCATCTTCCACCAAAAAAATCTAAAGTCAGCAGTCTAGTCAAGCATGTTTCCAGCCTGCCTGTGGCTGTAAGAGAAGGTAGGCATAGGGAAGTAAGGTGCAGGGCAGTTAGAAGGCAGTAGGGAAGTCCTGCATCCTTTAAACACACAGCACTGGCTTGCTACATTTAAGTCACAGAAGGCTCTATGGAGTTCTGGAGATCAGTGTTCCCTCAAAGTAAAACAGCCAGCACCTAGGAGAAGAAGCAACAAATACAGCAAAGAAAAAAAAAAAAAGTGGGGTTCATTTTGCCTTATATTTGCTTATCTTCATCACATGCGCTAAACATGGAAACTAGAAAAAGAAATCAGGGTAGCATGTCTTACAAACAGGATAATAACGTAGAAAAAAATTAGAGATACTTGGATGGATGGGACTAACTAAGCAATCCATACTTGCCAGGAAAGGAATACCCTTTCAACAGCAATGACTGCAATAAAAGCACACAAAAGACTGATTCTTTCTTCTTCAAATGCAAATAAGACTTGGAGGACATTGTGGCATGTGGCACACGTGTCAGGGACATGAAAGGTATCTGATATTTGCTCGGCTTCCAACAAGAGAGTAGCATTTTGGCACAGCTTAAGTGGCATAGAAAGCAGGTGTGAGGTATGAATTTCACATTACCTGCGTCTATTGCCAACATTACATGCTCTGTTACTTTAGTTGGAATCTCACATTTAGAGGGATGAAAAATGACATTGTGAAACATCTAAGACAAGAATTACACGAGATCTGGTTGTTCAGCTGCGCACCAGTTTGAGAAAATGCTTTCTGGGAAAATCCATTAAAGCAAATCTGATATGACTTGTCTACCTGAAAAATATAAGTGAGCTCCACATAGTGTTGGCACAATTAAGACACTGTCATTTCTTTGGCACTTAGCATTTTTTAAGGAATTAATGCTAAATTGGTATTAGTTAGAAGGCTGTTCTGGCTTGAAAGAATCTTTAGTTGCATTCAGAAATTTCAACAAGAATTTTGATCCAATGTAACCAGGAAAAATGGATAATTTAATGGCAACTACCCACTGACTCTAAGTGAGCAGAGGTATTGTAGACGACCAGTGCCATCCCAGAAACAAGCACAGAGTAATGTGCCTAAACATGTTTAATATGCAGGGAAGGGTTTTGGATTAATCTCTCCTCCCTTGTCTGCACAGAAAAATCACTCTCTCAAGCACAGGAAAGCAGAGGGACATTGACCCAAATGCACTTGCTGAACAGAACTCTAACCCTATGAAATCATCTCCCACAGACGCAGAGAGGCTCACCTAGGGAGTCACCAACCTGTGGACCACCTCAGGAAGGGCTGCATTTTGTCCCAGAACACCAGTGGATTCAATCGATGTACACCAGCATAAGCCTGGATCCCTGTCGCAATGAAATACTAGCGATGGAAAGCATCAGTTCCTTCTGCACGAACCCTGGTGCAATATACAGGTAGGTGCCCATGGCCACCAAATGCATTTCCAAGGTGCCATCAGCCTGATGTATTTCCAAGTTTGATGCAGCTACTTATCTTTCATTATCAAACTGCTGAAAATCATATAACATGACATTGGCTAATTATCTGGTAGGACTTTATTGGTTCCTACTTTATAATCATTGGTTACCTGACTTCAGTAGTTTCTAGATCACAACTCAAGAATTAGGTTGGCAGTTTATCCCTTGTTTCTCTCTTCTGCACCAGTATTAACCTTTACCAGTTAACCTTCATCAGTTTTCAAGCAACTTACCTCTTTATTTTGGTACCGTAATGGATGCAATATGCAAAGGCTTTAAGATGTACCTATTTAACTGAAACATCTCTTTACTTAATGTCACCTGGAATAAAATGTCTTTCTCAGCTCACTGCATCCAGTATTTCTCTGGAACAGTTTCCCTATGTGGAGGTAAAATAAAGCATCAGCCTTTCCAGCCAAGGTTTGAAGCACTGGCTGAGCAGCGCTGCACAGATCACATCAGGCGCCCAAAGGGTCAGAGCAACCCATTTAACATATTGATGCCAACCAAAGGAATTGATACCACTTTTGTATTTCATCTGGATGTTATGCATTTTCATGCATACTCTTGTGCTGCGTCAATCCTACAGAAAAGTGCATGTATGAAAGCAAACTAAGGCTGCTTCACGTCTGACTACTTTCCCTAATGGAAAAGTTTCATAAATACATAAAACGTGTTGTCATTCCCATGGTGCTTCTCTTCATATAGCTTCCTCATTTTTGCTCCAGGAACTTCACCATTCTCAAGTACAGTGGAACTAGTTATGCATATATTTAAATGCAACGTTGATAGAAAGAGCCATTTTATACAAAAGTGTGCAGTGTCACTCAAAAATTAGCAGTTTTAGTAAAGTTGTTGGTGGCTTCAGCAAGTTTCTGATGAGGATCAGAATCCTGATCAGCCATTTCTCTTTGTAAAATCTAATTTTTGCAACACAGAGAATGGTGAACAGTTTAGAGTTTTATTTCTTTGAGTACAGCTTCTTGCTGACCCTACCCACCTTTGTGAGATTCCTTTCAGCATAGTCCTCTGACTTGCCCTCCTCA
>NW_010304973.1:0-11696 GCF_000700745.2 Antrostomus carolinensis | reverse complement strand
CCCCCCACCCCCCTGGAAATCACCGGAGGTGTAGTTAATTAAACCAGCGTTTGGAGAATGCTTTTGGAAAGGCGAGGGGGCACGTGGCTGAGCAGTTCGCTTTCATGACACTCTTGAAGACATGGGGAGACTAAGCCTGTCGTGAATACCGAGTTTAACGTTTAAAAACCTTACTTTAATGTTAAGTTAAATCACCAGCCCAGCCTTTTGTGTATCAAATTGTGCTTGATAGTAGTTTATGAGACAACTCTCTAAGCTCTAGCTTAGATAATAAACTCTAGCCTTAATGATTTAATATACTTGATCAGAATAGTAGACATTTTTTTTCTTACATCTGTTACTTTCTGCAAACTATATATATATATATGAACCCAAGAAACAGATTGGCTCTGATAGTGGATTGCATTTTTCCTGTTCCTCATTCCTGCAGTGGGCCTCCCTGCTACTCCTCCTCCCTTTTCCACCCTTCCTCCTCTGTGATAGTGTGTATGAAACTAAGATTTGAGATCAGTCAGTTCTGAATTTCAGTTACATATACATAACTTGGGGGGGAAAAACCCTACTGTCTTCAGCATTGCTGTTTCTGTAGCAAAATCTGTTTGCTTGTTTATGTTTCTGTGGCATTGTGCTTATGGAATGGAGCAGAATCGCAGTGGCCAAAGTAAGTAATAAATAGTATGTCAAAGGGCACAGATTTGTGTTTGTAGGGGTTTGAGTTCATAAAAGGCATTCAGGAGCCTGAACTAACTTCTGTCCCCTTACTAAGAAGGGCGAAGTACCCCACACAGGCCTTCCGAGTGAGGTCTTTAGACAAAGTTGGTAATTATATTGAGATTCAAACCAAAGCAAACATGTTAGTTCTGTGCTGAATTTACATGGAACAAGCTGCCTTTTATACTACTAGACAGCTAATTAGTCTCGGGGTTTTTTCCTTCTTTCTTCTGCTTTGCGTAGACTTTTGAACAGGTTTGACGCAAATACAGAAAATACATTCAGGTTGTGGAACTGAAAAGAAACTCTAGTTTTTCACATACACATACTACTTTATCAGCCAGCTCTGGGTATTGTTTGCTCTGTTAGCAAACTGTTATTTGTGCTGGCATGTGAAACTATTTTAAGCTACTGCACAGAGCTTATTTAGTGGTTGCACATGTTCTTACTGGTTAAACAGACAGCATGATAAAACTGTTCCATGAGGGTATTTTCCTGTATTTTTCAGGCTTCTTGACCTTAATAGACAAGTATATGATAAGTGCTGCTGAGATGGTTAGCGTGGGTTCAGTAGGATTTCTTCCTTTTATCTGTTGGCTGGGAGGTATGTACTACTAAAGTTCATAGTCCAGTTTACAGTAACCAAAAGGATGTACATGCAGTGAAACAGCTAATAATGAGGGGACAACTGTCACTTGCTGTTCAGTTTGACATCATTTGGATGTTAACATGCTTAAAGGAGGAAGACTTTTTTTTCTGAAGAACAGTTGTTAATGTATTGGTATTCTAATAAAATGCAAATAGCTTTTTCATTCTAAATATGCAGTGTTTTTGTGTTGCTATAAAAAAGAAACCACAAACAACATTTTTAGCTGTTACAGCTAGTAACACCTAGAGTTAAAGCTGGAGTAAAGGACTGCTAAGAGGGCTTAAAGCTTTCTTCTGAAGTAAATTTGGGCTTGTTCTTTCATGTTGACTTGCAAATGCTTTCATAAATTGTGTGTGCAAGATCCTATGTGTTGGTTAACACCTTAGAACCTAGCCAGTGGGGCACTCTTTGTTAGCGGTGAGACTGAGTGTAGAGGTAAGTTGTGTCTGTTTCATGACTAAAAACTGTTACTTGTAACACTTCTATGAGAATAGTCCTTCATACAACTTGTTTATTTGGAAATGCTTTTCACTGTAGAATTCTACAGTGGAGGGAAATGACTTGGGAAGAAACCACACAATGGCAAATATGTGTAAAAATACTGCTGCTTCTGTAGTGCTTAATGGCTGCTTGCATTCTACCTCATAATACTTGCTTTACTGTAAAGCTTTAATAATCTTATTACTTCATCTTGTTTGTATGCTATGTGAATGACTTGCATTGCTTCTTGTTTTAATTATTTTTATTTTTTAATCAGATGCAGGAAGTATTCTTGGAGTCAAGTAGACCAGTTTTTTCAAGTATGAAGCACCCAATGCAAGATTAAAATACTGGTACATTAACAAGTCTCCTTCAGAAAGGTTGCTCTATTAAAAGTGGTGGCTAACACTGGTACCATCTTAGATAGACATGTTGTTCTAGATACAGTTAACTTTCAACTTTTAAAATCTGAAGTCTAACTTGTTTTTTTTGCAAGTTTTCTGAAGTGAGTCTATTCAAACCCCAAACCTTCATTCTGGACCCACCATTAATTTCCACTAATAATTGTATGTGTAGAAAGAGAGTGATGCTATTTGTTACTAGATTTAGCTTTGAAAAAACTACCTTTTTCATAACTGCTTACAAAACCAGTGTGACTAGCTTGTTCAAGTACTACTAAAAATGATGAGAGAACTAGTGACTTTGCTAAAAAAATCTGACTTTAATGTGGAAGGTGAGTCTTGGCAAGTTGAAAGTATGAATAACATAGGTATTACGGAAAAGAATCTCCTCTAAGTTTTAAGTTTTCTCATCAGATTGGGTTTACCAGAGCAGAAGTTTCACTGTGCAAAACAGTGCATGCAGGAGAAAGTTCATGGATAGTGGTGTAGATAGTGGCTTCCTCCTAAAATCCCTCTGCTTGTACTCTGTGTTCATGTGGCAAAAAGTACACTAGCATCACACAAGCTATGCCTAATTCCGCTGGTGTTGGACAAGAATATAGGATATATAGAAATATACACACGAAGAGTGGGAAGAGATGTAGAGGAACAGTCTTCTCAGGTCAAGTATTACAGTAATACAAAACCAGAAGACTTCTCTTTATTACAGCAAAACTGCATCTCAGGAAGCGTTGGCAGAAAGATTCTTTTGGTTTGACAGAAATCCTTTGGTTCAAAGGACTATGTTCGTAGCTATGTCTGTTGTGTTTCTGGATGCTAGCGTGTGTCCTGCTGACCATGACATCCTTCCCTTTGTCTTATCAAATGCCTCTTTGCCTTGCTTCTCAGCTCTCTGGGCATATCTTTGCTTTCAAGCACTTCTGTGCCGCTCTGGGGCAGCCTGCTCCTAACTTTCAGAAAATTTACATTTATAAATTCTCAAATGGAAAATATTCCTGCTTGACTAAGCGTCTGCTTCCACGAGTTTTGTACTATAGAAATTTGTGCTGGTTTTGGCTGGGATAGAGTTAATGTTCTTCATAGTAGCTGGTATGGGGCTGTGTTTTGGATTTGTGCTGAAGACAGTGTTGATAATGCAGAGATGTTTTAGTTATTGCTGAGCAGTGCTTACACAGAGTCAAGGCCTCTTCTGCTTCTCACACCACCCCAACAGTGAGGAGGCTGGGGGTGAACAAGAAACTGGGAGGGGACATAGCTGGGACAGCTGACCCCAGCTGACCAAAGGGATAATCGATACCATTTGATGTCATGCTCAGCATATAAAGCTGGGGAAAGAAGGAAGGGGGGTACATTTGGAGTGAAGGTGTTTGTCTTCCCAAGTAACCGTTACGCATGAGGGAGCCTTTCTTTCCTGGAGATGGCTGGATGCCTCCCTGCTGATGGCAAGTAGTGAATGAATTCCTTGTTTTGCTTTGCTTGCACGTGTGGCTTTTGCTTTACCTATTACAATGTCTTTATCTCAACCTACAAGTTTTCTCAATTTTACCCTCCTGATTCTCTCCCCCGTCCCACTGTGGAGGGAAACAGGCGAGTGAGTGGCTGTGTGGTGCTTGGTTGCCAGCTGGGGTTAAACCATGTTAAAATTTTTTACTTAATCTTGATTTTTTTTTTTTTTTTAATATCTGATGATGTGCTAATTAGGAAATTCCTTCTACCCTTTCCCTCACTGCTGCCCTCTTCACTCGTTCCCTTCCAGCCTACTGAGGAAGTCTCTTGTTCAGATGTTTTTACTTCTGGCTTGGTCAGGAAGGAACAACAAAGAATGTTTAGAACATACAGTAGGGAATGCTAAAACCCTTTAATACTATTTCTTACAATTATTGGATCATGTGGCTTTCTTTAGGCTGCTTATAATATTCCTCGTTGAAATTTTAAATTTTCCTGGCTAAAGGACTTCTGTATCAGCCAGATTGGAGTATTTGATGGCAGATACTAGTTAACAAGCTAAAAAATCTTTGTGCAATGGTGGTGAATTATTGTCCCTTTCCTCAAAAGAAGTTTTGCAGAAATTAAAATGATCTAAATAAACAACATTAAAGTGAAGATAATTCTGGCTGTGTTGGCAATGACTTTCCAGTCCTTTTTTTTCCTTTGAAACGTGTTTGGAAAATGGCTCTGTGTGTTATATGTATGTGTGTGTGTGTATATATATATATATACACACACACATACTATTTTTTAAGGGTATTTCCCATATTATTATATTTCTTGTTTTCAGTGTCATGGCTGGAGAACAAGAGAAGTGTCTGTACCACAGCACAGTTCAGAAACGATCTTTGATTTTTTTTTTTTTTTTTTAAAGGAAAAAGTTAAATTAACCTTGACTGTGCTTCTAAATATGTGTGTGAGCCTTTTGCTGTTGAAATAAATGAGTTTGAGATGGTGGAGGGTCTCCAGGGAGGTCTACAAGTATCGGGAATGGCCAGTACTGCTTATATTCTCTTCTGCTAATAACAATAGCATAGAAATAATAATGAATACTGTGACACTGGGCTTTTTAAAGCTTGTTTTCCAGACACCTGGGGATGTAGGGTGCTCTATGACGGCTTGGCATTTGACTTGCCTCATTAACTTCCTGCTTCTTAGGGGATCAGATTTTGCTGGCTTAGACTTGAGATCATGTTAGAATCTGATACATAGGACATGAACGGTGTTGAGTAGCTGTCTGCCCACCATTCCTCCCATGGAAGTGACCCTCTATTCCAGCAGAGCCCACTCTTTACATTTTTTTTTTTCTCTCCCAGCCCTGGCCTTTGCAGACAAATTTGCTGACATTTGTTTGAGATGAATGCAGGAATGGCTGCTCTGCCAACAATCACAAGTTCATCCATAATTTGCTACGAAATTATGTTAGTAACAAATGTTCAGTGCTCATTGACAATGTTTTGAGTGTTTAATATTTCAGTTGCCAGACTTCAGAATCTTGTGTCAGTGGCCTTAAAGCTTCCTTTGTTTGCGAGAGCACCAGTTTAACAATGCTCTCTGCAGAACAGAGAGCTCGTGTTCTGCTCACATGCTCCGTAGCTGTCCCTACGATAGGCTGTGTCACTAGAAGCTTGGAGTGATTCAATGGAGGGTCAGTGGAGGATGGTCTCATAGCTGGAATGTCACTGTGCTATTCCATAGAAATAACCATTGCCGAGCATGAAGAAGCTGGCAGTGATGAGTGGGATCTAGATGTTCTAGCTATGGTGTGCAGATGGCAGAATAGTCTTACTCAGTCATCTTTCCCAAGGGCCTCTTAGGAGATGGCTGCGATCTGGATGAAGTGCTGAGGTAGGGTTTGGTTGCTGTCTTCCTTAGGAACTCTGTAGTAGAGAAAGGAGTAACTGGTACTGCTGCATGAGTGCAGGTTGCAAATATTTGTTCAGGATCAGTTTAAATTTAGGCATTATTAATTTGAACTGCCTATAGTCCATTTTCTCCCCTTTTAAATATGGGATACTGTAAAGCATTAGAACTGTGCAAAACACTTGTCGAATACCTGGAAAGAAACTAAGCAAGTGGTAGATACTTCCCCCCCCGCCCCCCCGTAAAAAAGAAGGTCTGATAATTCCCTGTAAGGGACAATTGTAGTTGGCTGTCTACCAGTAAGATTTCCCCATATGTAGATGAGTTGTTTATGAATAATTTGAGTCATCAAGTAATCTCTGTAGGTGAGGAAGGGTCTAAAATATCTTACGATTTTGAAGTAAGAGTAGCTTTGGTACTTAGGCTTGGTTCTCAAGTTCTGCTTCATCAATCCCACAACTACTCAGTTTTAGGGAGATTCTAGTCAGTTCATGGGTATAATGTTATTGAAAGTGACTCATACGAGTTAGAAATCATAAAAAAATAGGATTTTAGCTGTTCTAATGGTAGAATCAAAGTAATTTGTCAAAGAAGCATAATGCATATGTTTGGGTTGTATTTGTGTGCTGTATAATGGAGCCTCTCGTCTGGAATTGCTTGTTCCAGTCTGACTTCTTACACAGCTTTAGCATAAGAGGGGGCTTTCCATAGGCTTCCCCCCACTCCTTGCTACATTAAATAAAAATAAAATTACTTGTATATACAGTACTGCAGTTTGATAGCCAACTTTGCATTTATGGCTATTAAAGTTATGTGCAGGATTTCCAATCTCCCTGCACCGCCGATGTGGCCACATGCTCTCTTTCACTATGCAAGACATCTGATGCTTCTGTGTTGTGATCTGACCTTGAGGAGTGGGGCGTGTCTTCCTCCTTTAGTAGGAGGGTGTAAAAGAAATGAGACATCCCACATCATGGATATACAGTGGGAATCGGGGAACTTTATAACCTGAACTTTAAAACTCTAGAGCAGTCAGTCTTCACTGGAGGGAGAGGCATGTAGGGAGTCTCTAGGCTAAACAAAATCTAGTCTGTGCTTTAGGTACATTTAATATTGCTGCTTAACAGAACTGAAAGAACTGAAGATACATGTTTGCTGATCTAAATGCTTTGAAGAGCCCTAGCAGATCAGTGTAGAATAGGTGCTGCTTAAATACCTTGTGCAGTGTCTTTAAATTGCAAACACAGGTGTGATATAGCACTTAAACTGTACTTACTGTAAAAGTTAATTTCCACCAGAAGATAGTGTAAAAGCTTAGGTATTCCACCTGTGCTGAAAAACATGTGAATGTTATTGGTGAATAACCCTAGCTTTTAAAATAGTCATTAAATCATTTACAAGTATCTTAACTGTGCATCTTTCTTAATAGGAGAAGAGTAAATTGTACAGAATAAGGTAGACAGAACTGCTTTTATACTTACTGTAAAAGTAAGGGGCAGTGATTGCCATATAATATTTGATGGAGCATGTTTATGTGAAATGCCAGGGACATGCCAACTTTGTTTCTATGCTGGCACTTAACATGCGATTCTCCGGTGTTGATTAGTGAAATGTAATTACTCACGTGCACAGACCAAGAAGGTGTTTAAAAAAAACAAAAACAAACCCAAAACCAAAATAACCCTAAAACCCCCTCAAAAAACCAAACCAAACAAAACCCAACCAACCAAACCTAATACCAACACCAGCTCTGAAACAATTAATTTTAGCTGCATAGACCTCTTGCAGATTTTTTTAAGTTGCATTATCTTTAAGTATTTACTTCAGAAAATTGTGGATAATAATACAGTATTTTAATAAGTGTTGTTTATTTATGATGTAGATGTGAATTTGATTGACAACTAGATAAAAGATGTTAAGTTGTTAATTTAAATTTACTTTGGAATTTAAACATTTTGAGAGAATTTGCTGATGGTTGAGTTGAATAAACTGTATTGAAACCTCTATCACTAACCTTAATAAATTCTTCTGCCTTCTTGCCGAGGTGCTGAACCATGAAGTCTAATTTTAGGTGCTTAGATTTGAAAAATTTGCTTAAGCAAATAGCATTCTGTAAAATTAATTCTCATATGCCAATAGGTTTGTGTATAACTTCTGGTTTTAAGGTACTCTTAAGTTCATTGCATTTCTTGGCAAAATACAGTTGGTTAGTTTTATCCAAGTGTTTCAAGCATTGAGTGTCTTAAATCTGTTTTTAATAAACTTTCTACTACTTAGTATTCTGGTAAGTATCCAACTCAATTAAAAATGTGGAAATTTTTTTAATACAAGATCACAATTGTCTTCTTAAAGGTACAGTGTGAATTTAGGTGTCAAAGTGAATTTGCAAGCTAAATGCACAACGATTTTTTTTTTTCTATTATACTTTGGAACTCAAAGTCTTAAAAATTTTCTTTAGAAATTGAGTATAAAGAGTTAATATTTGGAACATCAGATTTTTATTGTACGTTGTTTTGATGGCTAGCAATTTAATTTATAGTTAGTGTTCTTGGAATAATCATGGAGTTTAAAGAAAAACACTAGTCTTCTTAAATTGGATGTCAGTGATTTTTTTTTTTTTTTTTTTTAATTCCTAAAAGCAATCTGAACCAAATTTATAATTAAAGCAAAGTAACAAATAGAAGCAATAAAACTTAACTCTTATCAGTTGATTTGTTAGCAACTTGTTAGCCCCATATTACATCCCTGGAGAGTTTCCCCTAACTTCATTTCTGGAAACTTTCTTCTCATATGTACCCACAGAATTTTATGTTCTTTGATATCTCATAGTTAATGAGTTTTTGGTTTTTTTTGTTGTTTGTTTGTTTTTTAAGATGGTATCACAAAAATACAGGCTTGATTAATTTGTGTTAAACTAACCCCGTTGTATTGTCGGTGTCAGTGTCTCCGCTGTTTGGCACATGTGGGATGTAATGTTCTTGTTTCCATTGAGCAAAACACAGTTTGGTTTTTATTGTATTTGTGGGCAAAAGCAGTAGTTAGCATGTATTTAAAGAGAGAGCTTGAACAGAAAGCAAGCTTGTTCTTATACTGACACTGTTGCTCAGCAGGATTTTTCTCTGTGCTTGCAGGTTTTGACTGAACTGGGTTTGACAGCGTCAGGCTTTGGCAGCACAAGTGACTTGAGTTTGTTAGCTCTGCTGCAGCAGTCTGGTGTGGATGCGAGAATGGTGCCAATCTCTGCTTAAGGCAGAACTGCTGAAGTTTTGAGCTATTGCATTAGTAATGGTATCTCTCATTTGAGAGCACAATAAAAACATTGGCTTTTTGCTTTTGGTTCTGTTATTTTTCTAGTGTTCAGGAGGAGCAAGAAAACAGGCCTGTGCATGGAGAGCCAAAAAGTAAGCTAGGAAAGATGCTGGGAGGAAACAGGAAATATAGGTTAAAGCAAGCAAAAAAGAATCTGAGCTGGGAAGTTTAGTTGAAGAAATCTAGTCATTGGGTAGAAGTTGTAATAAGAATAGGTTGAAGTGAGGAAGGAGTTGGAGGGAAAACAAACAACAGAGGGGCCTGAGAGAGAGATGAAGGGTACAGGTAAGGGTGAGCAAGTTTGGGGTAGCAGTTTAGAATTTAAAAAATGTCTAATTATATTTTCATAAATTTGTATAGAAAGAGTCAGAGTGAGTTTGCACATGCAGTTATAAACACTGGTCTCCCCTAAAGCTCTGTTATTTGACTTTGCATGCTGAATGTTATTTTGAGATGAACTCACAGAGCTTTAAGTTCCGTGGAAGTACCAAAATGAGTGTGTTTTACAGAGGTGGCTTTGAGTTTAAAACTGACTGACTTCTGATTGTAATGTTAAAAGTGATTGTATGAGGACAGATTTCCTGAATACTGACTAAATACTTCTTGCTTCTTCTTTTAGACGGGGCTTGAATCCACCCCACAGAGTGAAGTCAATTTCAATGACTACTTTCACACAACAAGAAATAGAATTTCTGCAGAAACATGGAAATGAAGTAAGTGTTATTTGGAGAATATAAAGTATTTCTGACAGCTTAATATTAAAACTGTAAAATACTACTTAAGGAAAACTTGTGTTTTTGTAGCAAAAAGTAGACACAAGTTTTTTGAAGCCAACATAATTTGAAGTGATGCTTCTAAAGAGCTTGTTTCACTTGGGTAGCTGATCATCATGATGTTACAAGTTATTGCTCAACCCAGACAATCTGGATTCACATGATCAGTGTTTCTGAATTGGGTTTTCTTCTGCATGAGGCAATATGCATGTGGGTTCCCCACCACCCTCTGCAAGACCAGACCTTGAGACTGACTGCAGCAGTATTTCCTGAAAGAGTGTACTGTGACAAAAATAAATTTGTTGCTTGTCACTATATTTCTTCAGAGTAGGTGTCAGAAAGTCTCCTAGTAGTTTCGGTAGCCTATTTCTTTAATGGAAGGGGAGAATTTTTGTCCTCTAAGGATTGTTATCTAATAGGTGTCTATATGTTTAAGGTAGCTTGGGGGAGATTTGAAGACAGAAAGTTCTAGTGTACTGTCTTTTTGTTCTTTTTAACAGATGAAAACTGAATTTGAGGTAAATACTGAATTGGCTCTATGGGGACACATGGAGCATGTAAACCCTGGATGTGGCTATTGCCGTCTTCAGTTTGAGGATGAAGTTTGTGTTTTAATACTGTCCTATAGCACTGAGGAGGCTTTTGCTTCTGTTCTGAATTAGAAAAAGTTCTATTCCACTTTGACTGGATCTGTATTCTGTTTTTGCAGAGCTATTGATTGTGGGCTTCAGAGTGTCTTATCAACATGTTCCTGTGAAGCTTTGTGGGGATAAATCCCATCATTAGCTAAAATGCTGATACTTAACTTTCTTAGGCTTGGCCCATTCATAACTGTCAGGTTGAAGAATGAAAATAGAAGTAGCAGTTTCTTTTTATGTCCTGGTAAATATGTGTTATTTGTTGAAATGACTGTTAGTGGATGGTTCCTCTAGACAGAGCTGGAACAAGGTCTAAACTCTTCCAGACATCATAAAATACTCTTAAGGGCTTTGACTGAATTTTTGTTTTGGCATGTTAAAGCTGTATAACATGGCATATATGTGTGTATGCATATATGTGTGTGTATATATATATATGCA
Source organism: Antrostomus carolinensis (assembly GCF_000700745.2). Lineage (NCBI taxonomy): Eukaryota > Metazoa > Chordata > Aves > Caprimulgiformes > Caprimulgidae > Antrostomus > Antrostomus carolinensis. The sequence continues at coordinate 943 of NW_010304973.1, read as the reverse complement.
CAGCATATTGCTAACTTTTTGCATAGGGAGAATAATAAATAATCTTTCATGGGTTCAGATATAGTATGTTGGAGTCTCTTTCCATAAGATTAGATTGTAAACTCCAGCTTTGCTTTGAGCTTCACAACTATAAAGAAAAACATGTGTGTGCATATGTGTGTTCCTCCCTGCTCTGCATGTATTTTAATTTCAATTTTTCACTGAATCTGCAAGGGCTAGAGAATACTACCAATTTCATTTTTTCACTGATCTGAAACCTTAAGTAACCCCTACTCAGTTATAATTAGTGTAGCTGTCCTTCTCATTATAGTCCTGACTAGTCTGCCAATCATAATGATTTAGTTGATACATAATTTCTTATTGACATAAAAACATTCCTAGATCTCTGCAATGCTATTCTGTATTTCAAAAGCAGGGATCTTTCTGTTTGTAGTACTTATTCCTCTAATTAAAGTACTGCAATGCTTTAAATGAGCCACCTCATAAATTAAGACGTCCTCCTTAGTTTAGTTTTGGGCTGTTGGATAGCAGTGCATTGCCTTAATTCTAAAGTAACACTGAATAGATATTTATAAATTGCAGATGGTAGATTTGACAGGTGCTCAGATACTGAACGGAAGTGATATTGTTTAAAACACTGTTAGAAGATTAAAACTTAAGCATATTTTCACTTTGTTGTGATGTATGTTGCAGTAGTTAAATAAGCATTTTGCTTTCTCATGTTGATATTGGACTCTGAAATACTCACCTGCAGATAAGATAAAGTACTGGGCAGATAAAGTTCATCTGACCTCACAAAAAACCTTGTTTGCTTAGCTTACTCTTCAGCATAGGTGGCTTTTGTGTATATAGGAAGAAATGAAATTTTCTAGGATAAACTTTTTCAAACATGGAACTGTCCAACACTTTAGAACAGGGGTCCTTCAAACTACGGCCCGCGGGC